>NW_021604640.1:1656870-1733648 GCF_004785775.1 Grammomys surdaster | reverse complement strand
CTGCTGCCTGCTGCCTGCTGCCTGCTGCCTGCTGCCTGCTGCCTGCTCCTCACTTTCATGGAATCTTATCCTTAAACTAGTTAATAATTTGCTGTTGTTCATGAAAAAGTAAGTGATAGACAACCTAATCTTATTCATGAAGACTACACACTTTAACTGCCTTCCAAAGAGTCCAACTTCTATTGCCACTAGATTGAGGTTTAAGATGTTAACAAGCGAAATTTTGAGGAGGATGAATGTTTGATCAGTTACAATTGGTATCATGTAAGTAAATCATTTTTAAGAAATGCATTAAATTAGGTGTTTTATTGGGTCCATGATTTCAAAAGAAACCATTATGGGATATGGACAAGAAGAAAGCTAACTCCATATATGTATTATTGAGAAGGTGACTATTATAGAAAATGGAAATTACTTGGCATCTTGGAGAAACACGGAAAAAATATTTCAAATTACTCACTTAAAGACAAGAATATTGATATATTGGTAAGCATTGGTTGACAATTATTGCTAAATTTCTGATCAAGATCTTCTCTCAGAAACATTAATCCCTTAACAGTCTTATATTCACTTTGTGTTTTAAAGGCATGTTTGTTGAGGTTTGGTTTGTTGATATGTATTTTAATAGTAAATTCTATACTCAAAGTCTAAGCCTATGAGTGACTCTCAGATTTACAAGTAACTTTTTGTACAAACCTTGTTCCTTGATTTAAAATTATTGGTTAAATAAAGTTGGCAATTACTCAAGGGACTAAAGGTAATTGTGTGGATTGAAGTCTATATGCAGGTGAGGGCCCACACAAGATAAAATGAGAGGCAGTGACTGGGCAGTGGAAAAGGTAGGCGGGCAGAGATTTTAGGTACAGGAGAGAGAGGACAGAGATGAAAAGGAAGGAAGATGGAGGAAGAGAAAGACAATCCAGATTCAGCATGGCTTTAAATAGCCACAGGTAAGTATGAATTTCTTATAAGCGATGTATAATTACAGGACAATTTGTCTTATCTAGGTGGGCAATTATATCATTATCAATTGGCCCTGAAATTATTGTGTGGGCAACTTGTGAATTGAGAATTTATTGATATATAAAACTGACTGATAATTATAAGCTCCTGGAGTTTTGATTTCCTGGATTAAAGCCAGTCTCAGGGGGTAGATGGCTGGGAAGGAAAAAGGGGCTCTGAGGCAGGTGAAACAGAGTTGGGAAAACCACTGCCTGGGGCTAGCCATAGAAGCAGCAAGACTGTCTGGGCAGAGAGTAACCAGCATTAGCACAAGATGGTGCATTATTAAATATTTCCTGAAATGGAGTGACCTGGATGAAGGAAGAGAACCATGAAGGGGAAAAGATGAAAAAGGAAAGAAAATCTGCCATGCCTTAGGTGAGTCAGAAAAACATGCAGCCCACATAAAACAAAGTAAGTAATAATTCTGGGTTATGATTAGGAACGTAAATTTTAACAGAATAGAGGGTAGATATTTGCCCAGCAATCGTGATGATTAAGGCTTATTGTAAATATAAGGCTATATATGTATTTTATCTCAAAACAAAATGGTCAAAGGTGGGGTAGAAACCCCAGATTGAGATTAATAATTTATACAACAGGTTTCCTCATTCATCTAGACATAATCCATAGAGAGAGATCATCTTTAGTTTCAGGACAGTGGTTGAAATGGGGCAACAAACAGCTCATCTCCTAAGTCTTCCTTGTGACTATTAAATAACTGAGCATTTCACCATTCTTTTGATCATATTCTTATGAGCTTTATGACATTGAAATTTCAATTTTTATCTAATTGAAAGACCCCATGCCTATCCTAGAACAAATAACAGTTTATGTTTGTATTTTACAAATGTAAAACATGTCTTCCTAAGAAGGTAACATCTAGGAAAAGTTTTGAAGCATGCTGAACTTATATAGTAATTTCACATACTTTTAAAAATATTCGGGAATTCCACTTCCCTTCCTACCCTGCATGGTCCTTTGGGCTGGGGCAGACACAGAGTTGGTCTGCTCCTGTCCTGTGGAGATACTGAATCCTGAGTCATCCTAGAGGAACCACTGCACTCAGAGCAGCTGGTAAGAACTCCAACTCACTCCCTAAGCCCCAGAGATACATCTGGGAGCCAGAGACATTCAGGACACAGCAGCTACCCAAACCCCGCCCCTCCAGAATTACACTTCCCTTTCTCCCCTGCCTGGTCCTTTGGGCTGGGGCAGACACAGAGTTGGTCTGCTCCTGTCCTGTGGAGATACTGAATCCTGAGTCATCCTAGAGGAGCCACTGCACTCAGAGCAGCCAGTAAGAACTCCATCTCATTACCTAAGCCCCAGAGATACATCTGGGAGCCAGAGACATTCAGGACCAGCAGCTACCCAAACCCCGCCCCTCCTGATTTCCAGTTCCCTTCCTCCCCTGCCTGGTCCTTTGGGGTGGGGCAGACACAGAATTGGTCTGCTCCTATGGAGATACTGAATCCTGAGTCATCCTAGAGGAGCCACTGCACTCAGAGCAGCAGACCCCAAGGTGGTTTGCACTTGGGAGACATCATATCCTGAGCCATCCTAGAGGAACCACTGCACCCAGAGCAGAAGGATTTCCAGATCCAAGAGGTGGCCTGAGTCCCAGGAGTTCTTCCACCCTGGAGATTAGGATCATAAGACCACAGAGACATCTGGACTCTGAGGAGCTCTGCAACAAGCAAGATAACTGGATATACAGACTCCAGTCTTACACAATGAGGGCAGGTAACACTAGAGTTAACCAGATCGTGAAAGGCAAGCACAAGAACATAAGCAACAGAAACTAAAGTTTCTTGGCATCATCAGTACCCAGTTCTCCCAATATTGCAAGCCCTGAACACCCCATCACACCTGAAAAGCAGGATTCAGAATTAAAATCACTTCTCATGATGATGATAGAGGATTATAAGAAGGAATTAAGTAACTCCCTTAAAGAAATACAAGAGAGTACAAGTAAACAGGTAGAAGCCCTTAAAGAAGAATCACAGAAATCCCTTAAAGAAATGGAAGAAAACACAAAGAAGGAATTAAACAAAAACATTCAGGATCTGAAAATGGAAATAGAAACAATAAGAAAGCTCAAAGGGAGACAACCATGGAGATAGAAAACCAAAGACAGAGATCAGGAGTCATAGATGCAAGCATCACCAACTGAATACAAGAGATAGAAGAGAGAATCTCATGTGCAGAAGATAACATAGAAAACATTGACACAACTGTCAAAGAAAATGCAAAATGCAAAAAACTCCTAACCAAAAACATCCAGGAAATCCAGGACACAACGAGAAGAACAAACCTAAGGTTAATAGGTATAGATGAGAATGAAGACTCCCAACTTAAAGAGCCAGTAAATATCTTCAACAAAATTATTGAGTAAAACTTCCCTAACCTAAAGAATGAGATGCCTATAAACATACAAGACGCCTACAGAACACCAAATAGACTAGACCAGAAAAGAAATACCTCCTGTCACATAATAATCAAAACATCAGATGCACAAAACAAAGAAAAAATACTAAAAGCAGTAAGGGAAAAAGGTCAAGAAACACATAAAGGCAGACCTATAAGAATTACACCAGACTTCTTACCAAAGACTATAAAAGCCAGAAGAGCCTGGACTGACATCATACAGACCCTAAGAGAACACAATTGCCAGCCCAAATTACTATACCCAACAAAACTCTCAATCACTATAGATGGTGAAACCAAGATATTCCATGACAAAACCAAATTTGCACAATATCTTCCCACAAACCCAGCACTTCAAAGGATAACTGATGGAAAACGCCAACACAAGGAGGGAAACTACAACCAAGAAAAAGCAAGGAAGTAATCTTCCAACAACCCCAAAAGAAGATAACTATACAAACATAACTCTATCTCTAATAACTAAAATAACAGGAAGCCACAATCATTTTTTCCTTAATATCTCTTAACATCAATGGTCTCAATTCCCCCGAAAAAAGAGCAGACTATCAGACTGGATACACAAACAAGACCCAGAATTTTGCTGCATACAAGAAACGCACCTCAGTGACAAAAACAGACACTACCTCAGAATAAAAGGGTGGAAAACAATTTTCCAAGCCAATGGTCCCAAGAAACAAGCTGGAGTAGCCATTCTAATATCAAATAAAATCGACTTTCATCTAAAATTAATCAAAAATGATAAGGAAGGACACTTCATACTCATCAAAGGAAAAATCTACCAAGGTGAACTCTCAATTCTGAACATCTATCCTCCAAATGCAAGGGCAACTACATATATAAAAGAAACTTGACTAAAGCTCAAAACACACATTATACCTCATACAATAATAGTGGGAGATTTCGACACCCTATTCTCTGCAATGGACAGATCATGGAAACAGAAACTAAACCGAGACACTTTGACATTAACAGAAGTTATGAACCAAATGAACTTAACAGACATCTATAGAACATTTCATCCTAAAACAAAAGTATATACCTTTTTCTCAGCACCTCATTGCACCTTCTCCAAAATAGACCATATAATTGGTCACAAAACAACCCTCTACAGGTACAAAAAGATTGAAATAATCCTTTGCATCTTATCAGATCACCACGGACTAAGACTGGTCTTTAATAATGACAAAACCAATGGAAAACCCACGTGCACATGGAAACTGAACAACTCTCTACTCAATGATGACTTGCTTAAGGAAGAAATAAAGAAAGAAATTAAAGACTTTTTAGAATTCAATGAAAATGAGGACACATCATACCAAAACTTGTGGGACTCCATGAAGGCAGTGATAAGAGGAAACCTCATAGCTCTAAGTGCCTACAAAAAGAAACTGGAAAGAGCACACACTAACAACTTGACTGCACACCTAAAAGCTCTAGAACAAAAAGAAGCAAATATCCCCAGGAGGAGTAGAAGGCAGGAAATAATCAAACTCAGGGCTGAAATCAACCGAATAGAAACAGAAAGAACAATACAAAATATCAATAAAACCAGGAGCTGGTTCTTTGAGAAAATCAACAAGATAGATAAACCGTTAGTCAGATTAACCAGAGGGCACAGAGACAGTATCCAAATTAATAAAATCAGAACTGAAAAAGGAGACATAACAACAGAAACTGAAGAAATTCAAAAAATCATCAGATCCTACTACAAAGCCCTATACTCAACAAAACTGGAAAACCTGGATGAAATGGACAATTTCCTAGACAGATACAAGGTACCAAAGTTAAACCAGGAGCAGATAAACCATCTAAATACTCCCATAACCCCTCAGGAAATAGCAGCAGTCATTAAAAGACTCCCCACTAAAAAAAGCCCAGGACCAGATGGTTTTAGTGCTGAATTCTATCAGACCTTCAAGGAAGACCTAATACCAATTCTCTTCAAACTATTCCACAAAATAGAAACAGAAGGAACACTACCCAATTCATTCCCTGAAGCTACAATTACACTCATACCCAAACCCCACAAGGACCTGACAAAGAAAGAGAACTTCAGACCAATCTCCCTTATGAATATCGATGCAAAAATACTCAATAAAATTCTAGCAAACCGAATCCAAGACCACATCAAAACAATCATCCATCATGATCAAGTAGGTTTTATCCCAGGAATGCAGGAATGGTTCAATATTCGGAAATCCATCAATGTAATATACTATGTAAACAAACTCAAAGAAAAAAACCACATGATCATCTCACTAGATGCTGAGAAAGCATTTGACAAAATTCAACATCCCTTCATGATAAAAGAAAGGTCTTGGAAAGATCAGGAATTCAAGGCCCCTACCTAAACATAGTAAAAGCAATTTATAGCAAACCAGTAGCCAACATCAAGCTAAATGGAGAAAAACTTGAAGCAATCCCACTAAGATCAGGGACTAGACAAGGCTGCCCACTCTCCCCCCTACCTATTCAATATAGTAATGGAAGTCCTAGCCAGAGCAAATAGAAAACAAAAAGAAGTCAAAGGGATACAAATAGGAAAGGAAGAAGTCAAAATATCACTATTTGCAGATGATATGATAGTATACTTAAGTGACCCCAAAACTTCCACCAGAGAACTCCTAAATCTGATAAACAACTTCAGCAATGTGGCTGGTTATAAAATCAACTCAAACAAATCAGTAGCCTTCCTCTACATGAAAGATAAACAGACTGAAAAAGAAATTAGGGAAATGACACCCTTCACAATAGTTGCAAATAATAAAAAATACCTTGGTGTGAATCTATCCAAGCAAGAGAAAGATCTGTACCACAAGAACTTCAAGTCTCTGAAGAAAGAAATTGAAGAAGATCTCAGAAGATGGAAAGATCTCCCATGCTCATGGATTGGCAGGATCAATATAATAAAAATGGCCATCTTGCCAAAAGCAATCTACAGATTTAATGAAATCCCCATTAATATCCCAACTCAATTCTTCACAGAGTTAGAAAAGGAAATTCTCAAATTCATATGGAATAACAAAAAACCCAGGATAGTGAAAACTATTCTCAACAATAAAAGAACTTCTGGAGGAATCACCATCCCTGACCTCAAGCTATACTACAGAGCAATAGTGATAAAAACTATCTGGTATTGGTACAGAGACAGGCAGGAAGATCAATGGAAAAGAATTGAAGACCCAGAAATGAACCCACACACCTATGGTCACTTGATCTTTGACAAAGGAGCTAAAACTGTCCAGTGGAAAAAGGACAGCATTTTCAACAAATGGTGCTGATTCAACTGGAGGACAACATGTAGAAGAATGAAAATTGATCCATTCTCTTATCTCTTTGTACAAAGCTCAAGTCTAAGTGGATAAAGGACCTCCACATAAAACCAGATACACTGAAACTAATAGAAGAGAAGGTGGGGAAGAGCCTCGAATACTTGGGCACAGGGGAAAAGTTCCTGAACAGAACACCAATGGCATATGTTCTAAGATCAAGAATTGACAAATAGGACTTCATAAAATTGCAAAGTTTCTGTAAGGCAAAGGACACTGTCAATAGGACAAAACGACAACCAACTAATTGGGAAAAGATCTTTACCAATCCTTCATCTGATAGAGGGCTAGTATCCAATATATACAAAGAACTCAAGAAATTAGACTCCAGACAACCAAATAACCCTATTAAAAAATGGGGTATAGAGCTTAACAAAGAATTTTCAACGGAAGAAACTCGAATGTTCAAGAAGCACCTTAAGAAATGCTCAGTATCCTTAGTAGTCAGGGAAATGCAAATCAAAACAACCTTGAGATTCCATCTCACACCAGTCAGAATAGCTAAGATTAAAAACTCAGGTGATGCTGTCCACACACAGCAATGGCATTTGTCAGGTGGTCCACACCTTTCTCGTAGTCACCTTGTGCTAGTAACTCCTCACCAAGCTGTATCTCTTCAAGGAAGAATTTCTGAACAGCCTCGGCATCTTTTAAGTCAGGTAACTTGGAAAGCCCGGCTCTTTCCTTAGCAAGCTTCTGTTTCTTTCTTCGTTCTCGAAGCCTGTTCTTGAAGTTGGGGTCACTCCGCCTTTTGCGGTCGAAGTAGATGCAGTACCCGATGAAGAGGGCACCGCACACGCCCGCGTCGATGGCGCTGTTCCGGCCCACCATCTTCGCTCGACTGCGGCGTGTGCCGGGCCGCGGGCAGCCCGCCTGGCAGCGGTTAGCTCCGACCGATCGGCGCACGCCGGCCGCTCGCAGCCGCCTGTTTCCTATGGACCACCTGACAAATGCCATTGCTGTGTGTGGACAGCCTCAGCAGTTGCTGCAAGTGTTACAGCAAACTCTTCCACCACCAGTGTTCCAGATGCTTTTGACCAAGCTTCCAACCATTAGTCAGAGAATTGTAAGTGCTCAGAGCTTGGCTGAAGATGATGTGTAATGAGCCAGATACCAACGTGGTGAAATCTCAGTAAAATGATTTAACAGTTAGCTTGGACACTGATCAGCTCTGGGGGGAATAAGGGCAAATTGTGCTTGTCATGAACTGTCCCACACTGACATCTGCCAAAGTGAATGTGAACTTTGGTAGATCCATTGTCTGTTCTATTTATTTTTCCAGTGAAAAGTATTTTGATAGAGCTTTTCATTTTATAAATACACTGAGTTTACCAAAATATCATGGATTTCGTTTGTTCTTAAGACATGTAATTCAAATGTAAATACAGTAGAGTATTTCTTAGGTAGAAACTCCTGGTGATTTTAAAAGATTGGGAAAGAATATGAGGAATAGTTAAATAATGCACATTTTAAAGACTAGAACATTTTGTTGTATGTTGTAAAATTGGGTAGAAACTTGTGTTTGTGAAAACTGAGCATTAAAACCTTACAGAGACCGTTTCTTGTTTACTTTTGAACATATATGTTGTCTATTAACAATTCCATTCCCTCCCTGTGTTTCCTTAAAAGCTTCTGTCTCCATCAGTGGCTTCATGTGGTCTGAGCACTTACTCCTAATCTTTCACGCACCTCGATGCAAACAGCACAGGGATTAAACCTGTGTGCGCCCTGACCTGGAGGGTGAGCTTTGCCTGCTGTCTGCTCACTTGGCTATAATATAGACAGACTAAGGGTCAGTCTGCCCATCTCTGGGGTGTCCCATCTCAGCATTAGTTCAGTTGGTTCTGTTGAGTGTCTTCAGGTACATCACCAGCTGATAATTTTTTTTTCAGAATAACCAAGCCTTGTACTAGTTTATATTCTGAATTTGCATGTTTGCCTGACTTAGTATTTCTCAATTAAAACCTCTAAGTGAAGTAATTTCTTTGTCAGTTGCTACTGATGTGAAGTGATTCTGTTACTGTTGTGTCATTTAACCAGAAACTCGTCCTTAAAGAAGCTTGGTAGTCTACTTGTGCAAGCATTGACTCCTTTTTTGATTTTAACAGAATACTACTGCTACTACTGTGGATTGATTAATTTACCTTGTGCAGTGACAGTGGAGTGCCATCCTGACTGGAGACTTGGCTGCAGCAAGTTGGACACCTTCTCAGATGGTGGCAGCACTGGCCACTGAGCCTGTCTGAATCAAGTGTGAGGACCTTGTGGTCTTCACTGTGCAGCATTCTTGAGGGACAGCTTGCTTGCATCTGTGCTATAGACTTGTTGGTTTGGCTCGCCTCTTTTCTGGGTAGTGTAAAGGGGAAGAATCTGGAAGAAGGCTTTAGTTAGCTTCTGCCTCTGGTTGGTGTTTGGATAACAGCTTTGGACAACTCCACTCAAGAGCCTTTCTCTGGTGTGTTCTGGTTGAATGCCAGACCAGGAGGCACACATTTGAGACCTTCCATTTAGTGCTTCTAGGCCTTTTGATCCTGAGTCCTTAAACAGTGCTTTCTTGGTAGGTATGCACATTTTGGGGAATGATAGTACGAACATGCTGGTGGAATTTCCTGGCAGGATCTCTAGCTCCAAGCCTCATAATGGTGACTCGTCAGAGATTGATAGCATGCAGAGTCCTGTGTCAGTCCAGGTGTGAGAAGACCAAAAGCTTGCAGAGTCACTCTGCAGGGTGCACTGGATGCCTGGCCCCTGGAGTTGGAGAGGCAGAGATGCTGTTCTACTTTGAGGCTGATTAAGCCAAGTCTGTTTACACACAGGACAGATGTGAGGCTTTGGCACTGTCACTTGTGAACACGAGCTGTTTGCTAACGACAACTACTTTCCTTCACAAAACAAGCACTGCACACCATCTCACCTGAAGTTAAATAGATGGAAGCAGAAAACATTGGTGTCGGTCACCGATGCCAGAATGAAGATTAACACTCAAGTAAGATAAAAGCAGTTACAAGTGTTGCCCTGGGAAGTCTGGAGAGGCATTACGTGTTATGGCACGGTGGCATGCTTCCTTGGGCAAAAGTGTACTTTTGGGTACCACTGTCTTAACTAAAAACATTCTAGCCAGCTGCCTGGAAAGGTGCAAACACCCCAGTAGTGTAATGCACACACCGAGGCAAAGTCCAGGTGTTGTGTTCCTTTACCTCTGGCAGGTTAGGTATATATACCACTGTGCACCTGCGTCTGTGACCTTGAATCAACCTGTGAATCAGTGCTGATGAACTGTTGAGGAAGAAGTGGTGTGGTCTGGTGCATGATGGGACAGCATAAATCCTTTCTTCTAACGTGAAAAAATTAAGTGTTTATTGCCTGTGCCTCAGCTGTATTAAAGGGTTTAGAGAAAAAAAAAAAAAAACCTCAGGTGATAGTAGATGCTGGCAAGGGTGTGGAGAAAGAGGAACACTTCTCCATTGTTGGTGGGACTGTAAGATGGTGCAACCACTTTGGAAATCAGTGTGGTGGTTCCTCAGAAAATTGGACATAGCATTACCTGAGGATCCAGCTATACCACTCCTAGGCATATACCCAGAAGATGCTCGAACATACAACAAGGACATATGCTCAACTATGTTCATAGCAGCCTTATTTATAATAGCCAGGAGCTGGAAAGAACCCAGATGTCCTTCAACTGAGGAATGGATAGAAAAAATGTAGTATGTTTACACAGTGGAGTATTACTCAGCTATTAAAAACAATGAATTCGAGAGTTTCCTAGGTAAATGGATGGAACTAGAAATTATCATCCTGAGTGAAGTAAGCCAATCACAAAAGAACACACATGGTATTCACTCACTGATTGTTGGATATTAGCCCAGAACCTTGAAATGCCCAAGATGCAACTCACAGGCCACATGAAGCTAATAAAGAGGGAAGACCAAGTGGGGGTTATTCGGTCCTTCTTAGAAGGAGCAACAAAATACTCAAGGGAACAAATATGGAGACAAAGTGAGGGACAGAAACTGAAGGAGGGGCCATTTGAAGACCTTTCCACCTGAGTATCCATCCCATGTGCAGTCACCAAAGGTAGATGCTGATGTGGAAGTCAGGAAGTGCATGCTGATAAGAGCCTGATATGGATGTCTCCTCAGAGGCCTTCAAGAGTCTGACATATTCAGTGGCAGATGCTCACAACTAGCCATTAAACTGATAATGGGGTTCTCAATGGAGGAGTTAGAGTGAAGACTGAAGGAGCTGAAAGAGTTTGTGGCACCATGAGGAGAGCAACAATACCAACCAACCACAGCTCCCAGGGTCTAAACCACCAGCCTGGGAGCACTTAGGGAGGGATCCAGGGCTTCAGCTGAATAAGAGTGGAGGGCCCTGCTGGGCATAGGTGGAAGAAGAGATCCTTGACCTCATGAAGGCTGGATGTCCCAGGGGGTGGGAATTTTGAGGGTGAGGAAGTGGGAGTCAGGGGGTAGGTAGGGGTTACATCCACAGAGAAGAAGGAGGGGGGATAAGGGGATGGGGGGTTCCCGGGTGGGTGGGGGATGGGGTAAGGGGATAACATATGAAATGTAAATAAAACATCCAATAAAAAAATTTTAAAAAAAAGAATACATCATAGAAAGAAAGAACTGAAAAAAAATAACTACCCCAGATATTTCATATAGTCAGAATCATAAAAAAACTATTTACATACTAGATAATAGCAAGTTTGTTTTTTAATTCTTCTTTCCATTTGAGTTGAATTGAGAAAATTCAACTTTATTAAATTCCACGTTAAATACTTTAATTTTGTTATTTCACTGTTTTACATAGAAAAAAAAGAGTGATTCTAAAATGCTAAAATATTATTTTTTATATCTCTTCAATTTCATAAAATAAAACTTGTGGCACTTCATATTGTGCTGAAAATAATACAATTAGACTGGCTAAAAATTTAAATAATATGCACAGCTAGTAAAACATAGGTATAGACTCAGTGTTCTTTCTTTAACACTATATTGCTTTCTGCATACAGACAAGAGATCAAAATGTCTAGTATTATAATAAGTACATTATAAATTCATAAAAGAAAGCTCTATTGGAAAGATACACCATAGAGGAAAATAACATTTTCAATTTCTATTATTAAATAGCTTTTTACCATATTGTTACCAATGAAATCAGAAATTACATGAATATGATTTTTGAAGGCAGAGATTGTTTAGAAAAGAAATATTAAACAATATGAAAATATATTTCTTTGATGTATTAGTAGTAAATATTAAATACAGACACTCTGTTAAGGAAATACATAATGGAATTTGGAAGGAGAACCATAAATATAGACTTCAGTGTGAACTGCATGTAACATTGATGGGAAAGAAACCTTTTTTTTATGTTTTGGATACTTTCACTCTAGTGAATTATGTTTCTACATGAATTATGTTTCTAATGTTATACATTTTAAACGTAACATGGTAATTATTCTTCACAACATTGTATCAGTTCAGGTATAGAACAAATGGAATTTGGAAACAGTTCACAGAAAGGGAAGACAGTACAATCCGGACTGAACATAAGCAAATTGTTTTGGCTCACCAAGAACATTGTTATCATTGTCAATAAACAAAACATAGCAAAGGATTGAAATGCCAACATTGTGTTGACAGTTTTTGTCATAGAGTGCTGAAATGAGTTAAATGAATTGAATTACAAAATATTTTAGTGCCTCTAGAATCAATGAATGGTATTCTTTATTGGCTTCATACTTTTTCATAATTAAATGAAAATAGGGAATAGGCAATTGAAAGTTACTGTTATAAGCCAATAAACATTATTGAATACAATACTATTACACTATACTTTCTTAGTTTGAAATGAAAATTATATAAAAACACCAGTAGTTATGTAATAATTTAAATACCATAAAAGTGCTATCAACAATAAAGTCACATCTATTATATTTCAACAGACATAAAAATAGTAACAGTTTGGAAAACTACCACCAAATTTTGTGATCATGGTCTTTAATGTGTAAAACTGTCAAAAGTAGTTTGAAAGATTAATTAACTTTTATGTTTTAACAGGCTAGCCATTGGATATTTAGATTCTGTTAGATTATGAATTTCTCTGAAAATTAATCCAATTAATCCAATTAATGAGTAATTGTTACTTCATTATTTTAACTGATAATGAGTAGAAGCAGTCATTACACATTGTGATATGAAGAAAATCAGTTTCAAATATTTAAAACATATATGCCAAAAGGCATTTATAACTATATTCATTAAATTAATTCACATCAAGATATTTTATCTTGAATTCTAAAATGGAAATTAAGATAGTCAATTCTATCATGGCATTATTTTAGTCTGGATACAAGCTAGACAGTTTAAAATTACCAACTCTAAAAATAGTGAATCATAACCTCTAATATGACAATTTCAATCTGAAAGCAATGATCACTTCCAAAACTCCTATTATTTTGATAATTTGATGCATAATCTCATACCAAAATCATTGTCCCTATATAAAAATAAACTGGTGGATATAGTTCTTAATGTAATATCATTTTTGGAAGAAATATATATGGGAAAAACATTATTATATACAGAAAATTCTATTGAAATAAAACTAATTAAAAGCTTACATTTGCATTTCTTAGCTTGAGAATTGTTTTTAAAATTTATTATTATTGTGTAACATTAGGACATTTTTTGCCACTGTATAATGCACTTTGAGTATATTTCTTCAAACATACTATGTTACTTTCCCAATTCAGAGTTATTCCCCATCAAGTACCTCCAGACAACTTCACTTCTACTTCCATGTTAACATCTATCTTACTTAGTATTTTACTGATGTGAAGAGGTACCAGGACCAGGACAAATCTTATAAAAGAAAACATTAACTGAGGCTGACTTACAGTTTGAGATGTTTAGTCTATTATCACCATGACAGGAAGTATGACAGTGCACAGTTAGACATGTGCAAGCAGACATGGTGCTGGAAAAGCCACGAGCTCTACATCTTGATCCACAGACAGCAGCAGGAGATTGTGTTGCACAATGGGTGTAGCTTGAACATAGGACAACAAAAAGATCACAGTGACACATTTCCTCCAACAAGGTCACTCCTCTTAGTAGTGCCACTCCCTATTGACCAAACATTGAAACATCTGAGTCTATCTGGCCCATATCTATTCAAACCAACACAACACCTGTCCAGATACTTCTTCTATGAAACATAATTTTTGCCCAAATTTGTCAGAGTAATCAGTGAAGACATGATAGATACAATAGCTTTTTATCTCTATTTGTTTCAACCATACTGACTATAAATTTGTGAGAAATTTTGCATACATTTTATGTGTGTGTGTGTGTGTGTGTGTGTGTGTGTGTGTGTGGTGTGTGTTTTAGGGAAAATTATTCCCCCAAAAATAAAAAATATTTTCAAAGTTGCAGGTAAATCCTTTTTATATCAAAGAAGTCCCCTGATAACATACATACATGTGTAAAAGAGTTTTCATTCAGCAATATGGCTGCTCTGATCACTTCCAAAGACCTATTTCTGTGTGCTCTTGTTGAATGTAGACAAAAACTACACTCTTTTCATCCTTCTGGCTGGAATACAGACACATCCTTAGTATACACCTTTAAGCCCAACCAATTGAGGGGCAGACAAAGTGATGAATCAGAGAAAGATTTGAAAGAATGAGTCAGAGATAGGATACATTCAACTCTAAGAGGAACAGAGAGAAAAAGGAGACTATTTAAGAGTAGAACAAGAAGAGAGTGTCAATCAAATAGAGGTCAGTCCAGTGCATACAGTACTGTGGAATTGAGGCAGTTAAGCCAGAGAATAAGAAGGGCCCAGAAGATTAAAACAAACTGTCAGAGTTAGCTTGCTTGCCAAGCAGAACAATGTAGTAAGAAGCTGAGAGAAGTCAGATTGAAACAGTCATTTGGAAAGGAGTTAGAACCAGAATATCTGAGTTAAACCAACCAACCAACCAGAATTCAGAAAGAGCTAGAAAGAATGAGTTTATTCAGCAGCAATTCTCGGAGGCTGGAACATTGTAGGTCTAGGTTAGCAGACAGACAGAGGCTGGAAGTTGAAGCATTCAAGATTCAGGCTTGCAGAATTTAGAGATTGTGCGGAGGCTAGAAGTTTCCAGGCCTAGGCTTAGGGATAGCTATAACAAAGACAGAAATTCTGTGAGCTTGGCTCAAGCAATGTATTCATTAAGCTTTGGTATGGCTCTCATTTCATCCTTTGAGCTGAGAAAATAAATGTTACATTTACATTCAAGTTACATTATACAAATTGAATACATCAAATTTAGGAATATATGTGTATACATATACATTTATACATTATATAATAATTTGTAAAGGGACACGTTCATTAGCTTATTCTTTTCTGTCTTTTGATATGGCCAAAGATATATTGCTGAATGCTCTTATCACCCCACCATCGTGTCTAAGTCGGTCTCACTGACTGGCTGTATGGTAATGAGATCAAATCACCAAGGGATCCACACCAAGGGATCCAGAGGCTTTGGGTTTGTCATATATGCCACTGTGTTGGAATTGGATGTTGCTATGAATACAAGACAAAGACCACACAAGGTGGATGGAAAAGTTGTGGAACCCAAGAGAGCTGTTAAGATTCTGAGAAAAAGATCTTTGTTGATGGTACTAAAGAAGACACTAAAGAACATAATCTACAAGATTATTTTGAGCAGTATAGGAAAATTGAAGTGATTGAAATTATAACTGACATAGACAGTGGTAAAAAGGGGGACTTTACTTTTGTCATATTTGATAACCATGACTCTGTGGATAAGGTTGTTATTCAGAAATACCATACTGTGGATTGTCACAACTGTGATGTAAGAAAAGCTCTGTCAAAACAAGAGATGGATAGTGATTCATCCAGCAAGAGAGGTTGATGTAGTTCCAGAAACTTTGGTGGTAGTGGTGGAGGCAGTTTTGGTAGCAATGGCTATTTTGGTTGAGGAGGAAATTTCAGTGGCTGTAAAGGCTTTGGTGGCAGCCAGGGTGGTGGTGGATATGGTGGTTATAATGGATTTGGTAATGATAGAAGCAATTTTCTAAGTGGTGGAAGCTACAATGATTTTGGCAATTAATGCAGTATTAAAATTTTGGACCAATGAAATGAGGAAACTTTGGAGGCAGGAGCTCTGACCCTTATAGTGGTGGAGACCAGTACTTTGCTAAACATGAAAAAAAGTGGCTATTGAGATATCAGCAGCAGACACTGCTATGACAATGTCAGGGGGTTCTAATTACAGCCAGGAAACAAAGCTTAGCAAGAGAGGAGAGCCAGAGAAGTGACAGGAAAGCTATAATTTCTGTTCCATGGAAAATAAAGCATTTCAAAACAAGGTTTTACTGTAGATCATTCTTTACTCATGCTGTTGTTTGCTAAATTTAATAGTCAGATCATGATGCTTCATAAATGTGACTTTCTTTTTAAAAAATGTGATATGTAAAGTTAGTCTACTATGAAGCCATCTTGGTAAATTTTCCCAACAGTGTAAAGTTAGAATTCCTTCAGGGTGATGTGAAGTTCCATTTGGAACTGATATATGGTTGGTTGGATGGAGAAGTTATTGTCTTCAAAAACCTTGGTATTATTAAACTGACAGTTGTAACTTTAATGACTCTCACCATTGAAAGTGTCATAACAACCAAGGTCACAATTTGGTTATAAAATGGTTGTTAGTTCACTCTATATAGTATCAAAATTAAATAATAGTATCAGATAAAATAACAGATGGGGATGAAGCTTATGTATCATGTTTTATCATGTGTAATCAATAATTGATTTAATTTTTTGTAAAATAATAATTTGTGAAAAAAGATGTTATGAATGTGAAGGAGAGCAAGGACAGATACAGCAATATTTGGATGGAGGAAATAGAATATATGAATGTAATTATATTCTCAAAGACAAAAATATTTAAAAGATTACAACAACAGGGGGACCAGAGCCATTACAAGGTCCCCTTCAATTACTGGAGGTCAGGCCTCTATCCCCACCTTCACAAGATTAGAATCGCCACAGCCCTTCTATACTTAGAGAAGGGAGGAGATGTCAGGGGCAGACCTGATTACACACTGAAGGCCTAAAATCAGCCATAGGCCTAAAATCAGCAATAGGCCTGTCATACATGTATACTAACACCAACTCTTGAGTCTCTGTGGAAAAACATAGAAACAGATGGCTATAAGCTATTGTAAACAGGCCGCTTTTGTGGAAATTTACCAGCCTGAGTAGTCATAGACCTTGTAAATAGGTAGCCTTGACAGATAATACCAACTTAGATAAGGACAAGTGAAACATTGAGTCATAGCGACCTGTCCCCTGAACCTTCAACCAGCCGATACCCTGTTCTGAAGGATATCTGTATTCCCCCTGAACACCCACGCCCCAGTGTCATCCCCTTCCCCACATCCTGCCTTTCTGTGTTTATAACCCCTGTGTGAATGAATTACGATTTGAAAAAAATAAATTATTAAAAAAATAAACCCAAAAATCCCAACCCCAAACAAACAATCAACCAAAACAAAACAAAACAAAAAAGAAAAGAAAGAAAAGAAAAGAATAAACTCTGGATAAGAGCATAAACAAAATTAAGGAATTTGAAAAAGCTATATGGAAATCTACTATTTCATAATCACATTAATATATAATAAATTAAAGAGTTTTGGTTTATCACTTTGTTAGTCCTTCTATGCTGTGGAAAGATCATGGCCCTAGGGGTATGTGGCTTTCCCACCTGCCAAAGATACATTACTACCAAGATGGACCACAATAAATTTTCTGATGCTGAAGGCATCAGATGTCTTTCATCTTTGGACTCCTCCCAAAAGTTATGTGGACCCTGGAGAGATGACTTAGAAATAGTGCTAAGAAAGACTCAGGAGGAAACAGATATAGAAGCAAGTCGTGTGGGGAAAGAAGACACCTAAAACAGTCATTTACTGAATAACAGAGTTGAAAGATTACTTCTGGCTAGTGTTGGATGAAGCCTGCCATTGGTCAGTTCAAGAAAATGAAGGTATCCCTTCAAGCAGACTCCAGTTTCTTTGCTTCACACTATTCAAGCTGACAAGAACAAATCTGAGTGAACTGACAGTCCCATCCAGAAAAGAATGGACTAGTTTTGGCTTGTTACAGACAAGAGCAGATAGGTTGATGAAATTAAAGTTAGCTCAGAACTCTTAGGTGAAAGCAAGTAAGCCCTGGATTCAATCCCTAACATAAAACATGATCATTTCTGAAAGAAGAGCAAGCAAAAGTTTTAGCTAAGTTAAACATCAAAGAAGGAGTGAAAATTTAAATGTGCCATCAGAGTAAATATATCCTTGTACTTTATAAATAAACTTTGAACAACTTATAACTAAATAAATAAGTAAATAAATAAATAAATAATCAACTTTGAACAAGATAATATCCATGGATGGGTAAAGCTTGCCTAAGAAATCAAAAGTTATTAAAACAAACCCTAGTACCAGGTGTGGGATATTTCCCTACATATTTCTTTATATAGATTTGAAAAGTTAACACTATATAGAAAAAATTGATAAATCAACAAATTTAATTTTTTTAATTTTTGTATGATTATCTTAATAAATTAAATGGCATGCTTAATGTTATTTTTGTGAACTAGCCTTATAACTCATTAGAAATAAAAATTTTAAGATGAAGTCTTTTCAAGGAATTATGCATGTTATTCCTATTGTTATATTAAATTATTTGCATAATATCTCATATATTTTTATTAACTTATTTTTATTTGTATGAGTGTGTGCCTGCTTGTCTTCTGTGCAGAAGCTGTGTGAAACTGTTTCAGAAAGCCAGAGAGGGCTTTGGATTTCATCAAACTGGAGATACAGACAACTGTTAACTATTAAGTGGGTGCTAGAAATTGAACCCAGTGCTCTTAATTTCTGATCTACTTCTCCAATCCCTCATATAATTTTTCTTTCTTTCTCTGTATTCTTTCTTTCTTTCTTTCTTTCTTTCTTTCTTTCTCTCTCTCTCTCTCTCTCTCTCTCTCTCTCTCTCTCTCTCTCTCTCTTCCTTTCTTTCTTTCCTTTACATCCCAATTACAGCTTCTCTGCCCTCCTCTTCTCTCAGTCCCTCAATGTCACTTCCTCTCTCTCCATTCTCCCTCCCTTTCTCATAAGAGAAGGGGAAACCTCTACTGGATATCAACCTGCCTTGGCATATCAAGCTGCAGTAAGATTAGGTGCATCTTCTTCTATCAAGCCTTTTTATGGCTCCGCAGTCAGGTAAAAGGGGTCAAAAATAATACAACAGTCAAAGACAGCCCCCACCCCAGTTGTTAGGGGTTGCACGTGAAAACCAAGCTGCACATGTGTTACATTTGTGCAGGGGAGCCTAGATCCATCCCATGAGTGTTCTTTGGTTGGTGGTTCCATCTCTGTGAGTGCCTGTGGGACCAAGGTAGCTGGTTCTGTAGGTTTCCTTATGGTGCACTTGACCCTGTGGCTCCTTCCTTGCCCTTTTCCACAAGATTCTCTTTCACCTAATGTTTGGCTGTAGGTCTTTGCATTTGTTTCCATCAGCTGTTGAGTGAAGTCTCTCAGAGGACAGTTTTACTAGGTCCCTCTCTACAAGTATAGGAGAGTATCAATAGTGTCAAGTGTGGGTTCTTTCTCATGGCATAATTCTCAAGTTGGGCCAATCATTGGTTAGCCATTCTCTCAATTTCTTCTTCAATCTTATCTATTTGGATCTTGTAGGCAGGACAAATTGTAAGTCAAAGATTCTGTGGGTGGTTTGGTGTTCCCATCTCTCCATTGGAAGTCTTGCTTGGTTAAATGAGGTAGATATTTCAGTTTCTATATCCCCTATTGCTGGGAATCATAGCTAGATTCACCTTCATAAGTTGCTGAAAGTATGCTTGTCCTACGTTTCTAGTTTATCCAAAAGATGCACCCCCCCAATCAATCCCAGTTCTCCATTTTTCATCCCCACACTTGAACCTTTTCTGTTTTTCTCCTGAAGCCCTCTCTCTATCACAAGTACACTTGCTCATCTCTGTTCATAGAAGCCTTATTCCTAGTACCCAGAGACAGGAAACAACCTAGATGTCCCTCAACCAAAGAATGGATAATGAAAATATGGTACACTTACACAATAGAGTACTACTCAGCTACTAAAAACAAAGACATAATTATTTATGCAGGCAAATGGATTGAACTAGAAAATATCCTGAGTGAGGAAGCACATACACAGAAAGACAAATATGGTATGTCACTAATATCACTAATAAGTGGATATTAGCCATAAGGTACAGAATAATCATGCTATAATCCAAAGACACAAAGAAGCTAAGTTACAAGGAGTACATAAGGGAGGATGCTTGAATCTCACTGAAAAGAGAAAATAAAAAGAAACATTGGGGAGTGGACAGAGAGGAAACTCATATAGTTATTCATTTGCCACAGATATTAACGTTTGTTACCAAGACAGTTCTAATAATTTGATTAGCAGGCTAGTTTGTAGACTCTTATTTAATACTATTCTTATTTCCAAAATATTCAGATGTTTAAATGCAATTCATATTGTGAATTTTTACTTAAAGTTCATGTAGGATTAAGGTTATGGAAAAATTTAATAAAATCAGTACACATAAAATGAAAAGGCAAGACATCTCCTAGGTAGTTTACCATATTTTAATATACTTTGAATAAAATATATACATAACCTTTTTTCCCAGATGAAAAAGCTAAGTGAAAATAGAAAATGACCTCTTGACTGCTGCTACAATAATGGGCTGATTTGAAAATTATTGTTCCATAAGGTATAAAATCTTGAGGCAAGGCAGCTTGTCCCATCTGGGATATAGGAAAGCAAAGGTGGGTCAGGAACCTATGTCCAATATAGCTTTCCAGTCACCATTGTCAGGGCACTCAACAAGCTCACAGGTCAGCATCATTTTTTGTCCTGGCATGAGCATGTCTCACCAATCACTCTGGCAGCCACCATGCTCCTTCAGCATCCTGCAGAACAACAATAACAATAAAAAACAAACATGTCCTCTTCCCCATATTAGATACCTGATCAGGATCATGCCATGTGCCAGTAAGTAGATCCTTCCTTTTCTCCTAAGCATAAGTATGCCTAGTTGTAGAGTGCCATAGATGCCCAGTAGAAAGTTCCTTGGCATCCAATTTTCATTAAAAAATAATTAAAATAAAAAAATGATTTAAATAAATTTGTAGAGAAAAGGGATATACTTCCCCTTCTTTTAATTTATGAAGACATTGTTTTAGAGTTCCACGGCCCCTTCCACAATAACTTGTCCTTGAGGGTTATAAGGAATCCCAGTAATATGGATAATATTAAATTGTTGACAAAAGGTCTCAAATACTCAACTACAATAGTCAGTTCCATCATCTGTTTATTATTATTATTGGATATTTTGTTTATTTATCTTTCAGATGTTATACCCTTTCTGTATCTCCCCCAAAGCCCCTTATACCATCCCCCCTCTTCCTCCTTCTATGAGGGTGTGCCTCCACTCATCTACCCATTCCCACATCCCTGCCCTCAAATTCCCTCACACTGGGGCATCCAGCCTTCGCAGGACAAAGGCTCTCCTGTCCCATATGGCCATCCTCAACTACATATACAGCTGGAGCTATGGGTCCCTTCATGTGTGTTCCCAGGCTGGCTGGTGATTTACCTGAAAGCTCCAGTTGGTTAATATTATCACGCTCCCCATGAGGCTGCCAGGCCCTTTAGCACCTGAGAGCTTGTGGGACAGAGAATAAAAAGAGAAGGGATAATGACTCTTGTATTTTTCTTAAATGTAACCAGTTATTTGAACTCAATCATGCACTGGTCTAGAAATCAATCTAATATTGGAAATAACAGTCTTCATTTGGAAAGCTGCATCTGGACATATTTGGAAGTTAGCTGCAGTTCTCTATAATGTTATGTTACCAAGGGATAAAGTTGGGATGGGATCTAGAGTTCAAACAAGTGTTAGTACATGTGTTATGGCTCTTCTAATTGTCAAGTTAAAAGTACTTTTGTATATTCAACACATTACTAACATATTTTGCTAAATGATTAACAAAAGTAGCTGTTTTAACTTCTCATGTCACAACAATTGCAGAAACAGTGTTGCTAGCAAGCCAAGTACAGGAAAGATTCTGCACAGAGCCTTGCCAACCTAAGACATAAATGCACTGCTTTTGATAATGCATATTCCATGACAGGTAAGGAAAACATTCTTGTCAGAACAACCTATGACAGACTCAGTCATGTTTAGGAAATAAAAAGGAAGGAGATGTGGAGAGATTTTGGAGCTGCTTGGCAGGAGTCTGAAATTAGGCTAGAACAAAGAAGTAATTTCAGGTAGGAATCTAAATCTTAGGCTAGAACAAAGAACTAATTTCAGACAGGAATCTAAATTTTAGTCTAGGACAAGGAAGTAGGCTTCAGACATGAAAATGTCTTCCGGCTAGGACAGGGAAGTTGTCTCAGATATTTTGATCATCCTGATAATCCCTTATAAACAGTGATCACTGGAGTGATCATGGGACTTTGATTATTGCCTTGCTTGTTCTTTGACTATTTGTGTTTATTGTCATGCTTGTTTCTTTACTATTTACATTTATTGAATTGCTAGTTTCTCAACCTAGAACTGACCTTAATACTTGAATATATTTAAAATGGTATAAAAGCAAAATGGAGGAGGAGGGATGGAATAGGGATTTCATGGGGGGATGTGGACAGGGGATAATATCTGAAATGTAAATAAATAATATATCCAATAAAAAAAGAAAATTACTGTTGTTGAAGTTCACATTCTTCCCAATTGATGCAAAATCATATAAAGGAGAACATTAGTTTTAATTCTACTGGCAACTAGAAACTATGTAGACTTTTATAGGGTTCATATTTAAGTAAATAAATAAACCTGAGGAGCTTTAAATGCACACTGTGTTATGCCAAATATCCTAGCCAACCTTTCAAATATAAACTCTGTTTACCAGTGTGTTAGTCTTTTGATTCAAAGTAAATGAGAGTCAAAGAGTAGTAAAATGCATAAGTTAAACATGAGAATAATTCTCTTTCTTAATACTTCACTTTTAAAGTTTGATGTGATATCAAAACTATTATTGATTACACCGTTTGACACAAGCATTATAAAGTGACCCTAAATAAAGCTATGTAAAGTATTTCAAGCTTTAAGAATATTAAGACTATGAATTTATTCTAAATGTTCTTTGCTATATAACCTAATGAAAACCTTTCAAGAATTATCCTTTCACTAAGAATTATTTAGTTATCTAACATTTCACAATTACATGGCTAGATCATGCTTTTAAATTCTTGACCAAATTTTTTATCTAGTAATGGTAACCAGATCCAGAACACTACATACTAGATGAGTGTCCTTTCAATAAACTATGTCTTACTTCACCTTGTTTTTAATCTTTTAAATTTGAATAATTGTAAGTTTAAAAAAAGAGAAGAACAAATCTATTGAGATAACATTCAACTCTAAATATCTAAACTAAATAATAATGAATAAACTAAACATTGAAGTAAACACTTGTTAACTGCTGAACTAAGAACACTTGTGCAACTATGTTCATAATAGCTTCATTTGTAATAGCCAGAAACTGGAAACAACATAGATATCCATCAACTGAAAAAATGATAAAGAAAATGCAGTACATTTGTACAATGCAGCATTATTCAGGTCTTTAAAACATGACATTTACAAACAAATGAATGGAACTAGAAAACATGATGCTGATGGAGGCACCCCAGACACATAAAGACAAACATGAACTTCTCTCCTGTCTCTTCCCATACCTGATCCTGGCCCCTTCTCCCCTCTCTCACCCAGGTCCCTCCCTCCCTCTGCCTCCTGTGATTATTTTGTTTCCCCTTCTCAGTGGGATTGAAAGTAGGGAAGGGTCGAGTATGGAAGAGACAGGAGAGAAGTCCAGAGGGCTAGGAAAATGAACAGAAATATGTAGCAGCAGGGATGGGGATTGTGGGGGTGGGGGGGCCACTACTAGAAAGTCCCAGACTTCAGGAATGTGAGAGGCTCCTAGTGCCCAATGAGGATGAATTAACCAAAATATCCAACAGTGGGGAGTAGAACCTGAAGAGACCACCTCTAGTAGATATATATGGCCACTAGTTGAAGGATGGTCCCACCCACCCATCTCAAAATCTTTAACCCAGAATTGTTCCTGTGTAAAGGAAATGCAGGGGTAAAAAATGGAGCAGAGACTGAAAGAAAGGCCATCCAGAGACCTCCACACCTTGGGATCCATCCCTTCAACAGACACCAAACCCAGACACCACTGCTGATGCCAAGAATTTCTTGCAGACAGGAGCCTGGTATAGCTTTTCTCTGAGAGGCTCTGCCAGCACCTGACTAAGACAGATGAAGATACTCACAGCCAATCAATTGATTTGAGCCTAGGGACCCAAATAGAAGGGTTAGGGGAAGGAGCTGAAGGGGACTGCAACCCCATAGGAAGAACTACTACATCAAATAACCAGACCCCTCAGAGTTCCCAAGAACTAAACCAGCAACCAAAGAGTACACATGAGTTGGTCCATGACTCCAGCTATGTATGTAGCAGAGGACTGCCTTATCTGGTGTCAATAGGAAGAGAGGTACTTGGTCTTGTGGAAGCTTCTTGCTCCAGAAAAGCGCCAAGCCAGGAGTGGTTGGGTGTGTGAGAGGCAAAGAGGAGGGGGAATGGTGTGAGGAGTTTGTGGAGGGGAGACCTGGAAGTGGGACAACACTTAAAATGTAAATAAATAAAATAATTAATAAAAGAAAGAATTAAATTAAAAAAAGTCAAACAGCAACTCCTTACTCTAACCAAAAAGAAAAAAAAAACAAATATGGTGTATATTCATGTAACTGGAGTAGACATTAGCTCTTAAGTAAAGGATAATCACACTACAGTACACAGACACAGAGAGGCTAAGTAACAAGGAGTACCCTAACAGGGATATATGGATCTCTCTGAGAAGGAAAAAAAGAACAGAAACAAATATGAATGGAAAAAAATCAATAAAATAAATAAATACATAAAAAATAAAATGCCTCCTAATGATACTATGAACTTTTCGTAGATTGGTGTCTAGACCATTTGTCATCAGAAATGCATCCTTGGGAAGCTGATGGGATCAGATAGAGAGATCCACAGCCAAACATTGGGGGAAATTCCATGGAACAGGTGAAGAAGGATTTTAGAAGTCAGAGAGGAAGAGGACACCTGGAGAACATTGCTCACAGAATCAAGGCTCCCAGAGACCTAACTGACAATCATGGCTCTGTGTCAGGTTCTCTGCATATATGTTATGTTGCCAACATTTGCTATTCTTCTACCCTTCTCCACAGTTTTTCAACCCTATCAACCCCCTAACAGTACATAAAAGAGAAATGAAGGGTAGAAAGAAAAGCAGGCAACATTATTGTTAAACTACTTCCTGTTGATTAGGGGTATCAAGTTCCTTGAAGCAAGTTTGAATTTCATCATCAGGATACCTAATTTCTTCTTCTTTCTTCTTTGTGAACAGCTACTTAACAAACCATGACCAACAACAACCAACAGCAACCAACCACCAAACAATTCTCCCATACCTCTTAGGGCCGTAGTATGTATGTACCCTCAGAAAATTCCCTAGAATTCCAAACATTACATAATCACAGAAACTATCTGCCACTGACAAAATCACACCCCTGCATGAGGCAAATCATAGTTTCTGTGTACAATCTGAAGCAGTATTATATCCCATACCTAGAATTTAAACACAAACATTTAATGTTTCTGCATATTTTTAAGAAACTAAAATACCAAAATTGTCTCTATATTTTTATGGTTGTTTGGCTTGGGGTTTTGTGGGACTCATAACAGTGGAAACAGGGGCCATCTCTGACTCTTTTGCCTTCTCTTGTGACCATTTCCCTCTATTGGGATGCCTTTTCCAGCTTTGATAGGAGGATTTGGGCCTAGCCATGCTGTATCTTGTTATGCCATATTCAATCAGTATTACTTGGATTTCTGCTCTTTTCTAAATAGAAAAGGAGGAGCAATTAATCTGGGGAAAGGTGGAGGTAGGAGGAGAGACCTGGGAGAAATGGAAGTAGGGCTAACTGTGGTTAGGTTATAGTATATGAGAGAAGAATAAAGAAAAAGAAAAAGAATGCATTTCATTCTAGCCAATATATCATAGTAATACATGTGATCTAAAATACATTTCCTCTTTTTTATGTTTTTCTTTCAATACTTACTACACCATTTCATTATGAATGATAAATATTTAAATATATGCATGTTCATGAAAATTTAAACAGGAAACTATCAGACAAATGAGTAGATGTATCAAAAGGAAACCTTAAAGTAATTACACATTTTATTCTATTCCAAGAAACATGCAGGAGAAAATTTTATTGAAAAATATCGCCTTCTTGAATTTTTCAACATAATCTAGAAAAATAGAAAAGTTCTATGTGTTTTTTTAAGGAAGATATTGTTTACTGTGATACAACTGTGATAGGATTTATTTTCTTTTATGCATCCTCTTAATCAAATGGGCTTTAAAACATGCTGGCTATAATACAAGTTTTAGAGTTTATTTTTACATTCTTTTTAGAAATGTGTGATGATACTTAAAATTCAAGAATTTTGCAAGGTAAAGTCCATCACCAACTAACTACATAGTAAATGTTAGACCAGGGTTCACTACTTGGAACCAATTTCAAAACAAAATTCTTCAAAAATTTTATCTCTTCTCTTACCTAAATAAAGCTGAAATATTTCTACTTTACTTGAATCAATCAATCTTTCATCAAATAGTCAGGATAAAGACTATCGAAGCACTGCAGAATGCTTTTAAAATTATTAACATTACCTGCACATGAATAGGATTTGGGAAGCATTAGAAGAAGCTGTGTGTACTCTACATTTTTTGTTGTTGAGATTTTGCCACTATAGGTTCTAAGTGCTGTTCTGTCACTCAAAGCTGTGGATTTTTCTTTGAATTAGCTCTCTCCTCTGTGGTAAATCACACTGGGATGAAAGGGTGGTGGAAACCTATCTATCCACAGAACACTTCAAGTATTTATAAAATGATATTTCGCTTACTTATGTCTTCTATATAAGATGGGATTTAAAGTGAACTTGAAAATATTTTCAAGGGTATGTTGGTCTATAAAGGTTAGAAAAGGAAGAAAATAATACTATTTTTTTAACTAGATATTTCATTCCTGTACCAAATTTTCCATGATAAACAATTTAAGGGATGAAAAAACTTTGGATCACAGTTAAAAATGTTTATTTTTCCCTTCAAATTTAGCTGAATTCACTGTATTTTGCCTAAGTGATATTATTGTGGGGTCAAAAAATCGTGACACAAGCCAGAGATCATTAAGAAGAGACTGAGGTAAATGTAATCCTCTTCAACACAACATCCTGAATTTCTAGAACCTCCAAAATATCACCATAAACTTGGGAACACTTTTCCTATTCAAACCAAAATAGGCTTTGTAATGCTTGACTTTTAAAATGTAAAAAGTATAGGCGTGCATGTTTTCAGTAGAAAGATTTAAAAACTCCCATAAGAAAGGGCAGAAAAACAATAGCAACAAACAAAGCAAAACACAACTCAGAACCATAAGCCAGGGCACATGCTATGCTTATTTTAAACTTGACTGATCTCATTAGTTGTGCCGTAGCCAAAATTAGTCTCCATATGGAATAGAGCCAAAATTATCAAAATTTAAGACTTCCTGGCATCCCAGCTTAGTTATAGGATACTCTGGGTAAAATTAATATGCATGAAATCATAGAGCTCATCACTATGTATTAATAAGTACACAATAAAGATATTTATTTTATAGCTATTCTTATTACTAAGCATTCTTCTGAAACATCTTACTTTGTAAATAACACTTTGATGGACACAGGAAACAAAACTAGTGCAGACAAAAGAAATGAAAACACAATGGGCCTTTAAATTAGAACTTGTATTTAAATGTCTTATTTTCCTTAGTATTTACATATCTGAACTAAATGACCACTGTGGAAAAATAGATGTTCTGAAAATCCCTTCATGGAAATATATATTCAGAATAAATTTAAAAATTTCAAGAATTGCTTACTAAGAAGCTCAGCATTCAAGTTTATGCTTATAATTCCAGGAAGTCTGAAGTTGAAGCAGAAGTATAACTACAAGTCTGAGTGAAGTCAAAGCTATAAACTGAGACTCTGTGTTAAAAATAAATCAAAATTCAGCTGGCAAGATGGCTAAGTTTGCTGCACAAGCTAATGAGTTGGAATCCTTAGAAACAGGAGTAGCTCCTACAAGCTGTCCTTACACATTCTCAAATATGTCTTGGCATGTGTGCCTGAACAACCACACACACACACACACACACACACACACACACACACACACACACACAAACATGCACACAAACAAATACACAAACATAAGTGATAAAAATGTTTTATACCTTTTATCATTTAAAACAGGGTTTTATTTTGTTATATGTTTGGTTATTTTGATATATTTTACTTCAATTTGTTTGTAATTATTCTATTTATATATGTTTCAAATGAAGTTCCCCTACCCTATATCCCCTCTACAACTCCCCAGCCCCTTTGTCTTTAAGAGGGTGCTCTTCCATCTACCTACTCACTCCACAATGTTAATAGCATCCTTATAGATAATAACCAGAAGCTGGAAACAACCCAAATGTCCCTCAACAGAGGAATAGATACAGAAAATGTGGTACATTTACACGATGAAGTACTACTCAGCCATTAAAAACAATGACTTCGTGAAATTCTTAGGCAAATGGATGGAACTAGAAAATATCATCCTGAGTGTGGTAACTCAGTCACAAAATAACACACATGGTATGCACTCATTGATGAAGTGGATAATAGCCAAAAAGAAACTTGGAATACCCACAATACAACTCACAGATCAAATGAAACCCAAGAAGAAAGATCACATCTAAGGTGTGGATGCTACAGTCCTACTAAGGAGGCAAAAGAAAATAATCTCCAGGAAGTAGAGGGAAAGAGGGAACTTGGAGGAAGATAGGAGGAGAGACAAGAGGGGGAACCAGTTCAGAGGAGGATATGGGGGAGAAGGACAGAGGGTCAGGAATGTGAATGTAGATGTGGGAGGGGGAACTGGGAGTAGCCACTAGGAAGTTCCAGACCCAAGAGGTTCCCAGGACCCAGAAAGGAGAATATTAGCTGAAATACCCAACAAAGTGGAGATAGAACCCATAGAGACCATATCCAGTGGATAGGCACGGCTCCTACCCCAAAAATATTAATCCAGAATTCCTCCTGTCTTAAGGAAATGCAGGGACAAAGAGTAGAGCAGAGACTGAACGAAATGTCATCCAGAGTATGCCCCTCCTAGGGATCATCCCATCTGTAGACACCAAACCCAGACACAATTACTGATGCCAAGAAGTGCTTACTGACAGGAGCCTGGTATAGATGTCCCCTGAGAGGCTCTGCCAGAGCCTGACCAATACACATACAGATGTATGCAGTCAAACATTGGACTGAGCTTGGGGACTCCAATGGAGAAGTTAGGAGAAGGACTGAAAGAGCTGAATGGGTTTGCAACCCCATAGGAAGAACAATATCAACCAACAAGAAACCCCTAAAGCTCCCAGAGATTAAACCACCAACCGAAGAGTACACATGGGGGATTCATGGCTCTATCTATGTATGTAGCAGAAGACTGCCTTATCTGGCAACAATGGGAACAGAGTCCCTTGGTCCTGTGAAGGCTTGATGCCCCAGCATAGGGGAATACTAGGGCAGTGAGGTGTGAGTGGGTGGGTCCGTGGGTGGGTAGGGGAGCACCCTCATAGAGGCAGGGGGCAGTGGGAGGAGTTGGGGCTTGTGGAGGGGAAACTGGAAAGGGGGATATTATTTGAAATGTAAATAAACAAAATAACCAGTAAAATGTAAAAAAAAATGCTAGTAAAACAAAAAGAATTAAATCTCCCCCTCCCCCCAAAAAAGAGTTTTCTGTTTAGATTGGCACTGCATTTTTGTGGTATTTGTTTTTCTTGATATCTAGTTTCTTGACTTCTTTATACATTTTATATATTATCTTTAACATTTGTGTAGTTTGTAAATCTTTTTCTGTTTTATATACTGCCAATATGTCTAAATAATGGTATCCTTTGTCATGCAGATGTTTCTCAGTTTCATGGGATGCCATTTATTAATCATTGATTTCAGTTCCTGTGCTAACAGTGCTATGTTTAGAATGTCTTCTCCTATGCCAATGAATTCTAGGCTATTCTCAATTTTTTCTTCTAATAGTTTCAGCTTATCTTGTTTTATGTTGAGATATGTTATCCGTTTGGCCCTGTAACTGTCGGAAGAACTAACGGGACTACAGGCAGACACCAAGATGCTTTACAAATATCAGTACTGGATCAACTTCTCCTGAGTTAGGTATAGACTGTACTTGATGTAGTTAAATGTGGGTGTACATTTCAAGCTGGGTTTGTGATCTTCTCATTTAAAGTTAGAGACATTAATTGCTTTGACCAGACTTTCATCCACTATCTGTTCCATGACCATCCACATGTCCACAAAATTGGTGTTACTGGGAAATATGTTGCCTGATGCTTCCAATAAAAAATAGTCAAGTTCCAGCTTAAAGGCTGATGGAAAGTAATTAGAGCAGAAGCCCAGGTAGTCCAGCTTCAGGTCATTGAGCATGTTCTAATAGTTTCCTTTCACTGTGCTCTTGATGTGGAATGTATACCACAACTTGTTAATGATAAGGATCTTCTGGTACTTTCTCTTTTGAAATTCTCCTAGAGAGCCACCTCCAGTTCTTTCTAATTCTGGTACAGCTGTTTATAGATAATGTGGCAAAGTGGTTGCACCATCTTGCAGTCCCACCAACAATGGAGGAGTGTTCCTCTTTCTCCACACCCTCGCCAGCATCTACTATCACCTGAGTTTTTAATCTTAGCTATTCTGACTGGTGTGAGATGGAATCTCAGAGTTGTTTTGATTTGCATTTCCCTGATGAATAAGGACACTGAACATTTCTTTAGGTGCTTCTCGGCCATTCGAGTTTCTTCCCTTGAAAATTCTTTGTTAAGCTCTATACCCCATATTTTAATAGGGTTATTTGGTTGTTTGGAGTCTAATTTCTTGAGTTCTTTGTATATATTGGATATTAGCCCTCTATCAGATGTAGGATTGGTAAAGATCTTTTCCCAATTTGTTGGTTGTCGTTTTGTCCTATTGACAGTGTCCTTTGCCTTACAGAAACTTTGTAATTTTATGAAGTCACATTTGTCAATTCTTGATCTTAGAACATATGCCATTGGTGTTCTGTTCAGGAACTTTTCCCCTGTGCCCAAGTATTCGAGGCTCTTCCCAAACTTCGCTTCTATTAGTTTCAGTGTATCTGGTTTTATGTGGAGGTCCTTTATCCACTTAGACTTGAGCTTTGTACAAGGGGATAAGAATGGATCAATTTTCATTCTCCTACATGTTGTCCTCCAGTTGAACCAGCACTATTTGTTGAAAATGCTGTCCTTTTTCCACTGGACAGTTTTAGCTCCTTTGTCAAAGATCAAGTGACCATAGGAGTGTGTGTTCATTTCTGGGTCTTCAATTCTATTCCATTGATCTTCCTGCCTGTCTCTGTACCAATACCAGATAGTTTTTATCACTCTTGCTCTGTAGTACAGCTTGAGGTCAGGGATGGTGATTCCTCCAGAAGTTCTTTTATTGTTGAGAATAGTTTTCACTATCCTGGGTTTTTGTTATTCCATATGAATTTGAGAATTTCCTTTTCTAACTCTGTGAAGAATTGAGTTGGGATTTTAATGGGGATTACATTGAATCTGTCGATTGCTTTTGGCAAGATGGCCATTTTTATTATATTAATCCTGCCAATCCATGAGCATGGGAGATCTTTCCATCTTCTGAGATCTTCGATTTCTTTCTTCAGGGACTTGAAGTTCTTGTCGTACAGGTCTTTCACTTGCTTGGTTAGATTCACACCAAGGTATTTCATATTATTTGCAACTATTGTGAATGGTGTCATTTCCATAATTTCTTTTTCAGTCTGTTTATCTTTCATGTAGAGGAAGGCTACTTATTTGTTTGAGTTGATTTTATAACCAGCCACTTTGCTGAAGTTGTTTATCAGGTTTAGGAGTTCTCTGGTGGAAGTTTGGGGGTCACTTAAGTATACTATCATATCATCTGCAAATAGCGATATTTTGATTTCTTCCTTTCCTATTTGTATCCCTTTGACTTCTTTTTGTTGTCTAATTGCTCTGGCTAGGACTTCCAGTACTATATTGAATAGGTAGGGGGAGAGTGGGCAGCCTTGTCTAGCGGTTCCTCAGAAAATTGGGCATAGCATTACCTGAGGATCCAGCTATACCATTCCTAGGCATATACCCAGAAGATGCTCAAACATATAACAAGGACATATGCTCAACTATGTTCATAGCAGCCTTATTTATAATAGCCAGGAGCTGGAAAGAACCCAGATGTCCTTCAACTGAGGAATGGATTCAAAAAATGTGGTATATTTACACAATGGAGTATTACTCAGCTATTAAAAACAATGAATTCGAGAGGTTCCTAGGTAAATGGATGGAACTAGAAATTATCATCCTGAGTGAAGTAAGCCAATCACAAAAGAACACACATGGTATTCACTCACTGATTATTGGATATTAGCCCAGAACTTTGAAATGCCCAAGATGCAACTCACAGGCCACATGAAGCTCATAAAAAAGGAAGACCAAGTGGGGGTGATTCAGTTCTTCTTAGAAGGAGCAACAAAATACTCAAGGGAGCAAATATGGAGACAAAGTGAGGGACAGAAACTGAAGGAGGGGCCATTTGAAGACCTTTCCACCTGAGTATCCATCCTATGTGCAGTCACCAAAGGTAGATGCTGATGTGGAAATCAGGAAGTGCATGCTGATAAGGGCCTGATATGGATGTCTCCTCAGAGGCCTTCAAGAGTCTGACATATTCAGAGGCAGATGCTCACAACTAGCCATTGAACTGATCATGAGGTTCTCAATGGAGGAGTTAGAGTGAGGACTGAAGGAGCTGAAAGGGTTTGTGGCACCATGAGGAGAGCAACAATACCAACCAACCACAGCTCCCAGGGTCCTAACCACCAGCCTGGGAGCACTTATGGAGGGATCCAGGACTTCAGCTGAATATGTAAGAGTGGAGGGCCCTGCCAGGCACAGGTGGAAGAAGAGATCCTTGACCTCATGAAGGCTGGACGCCCCAGGGGGTGGGAATTTTGAGGGTGGGGAAGTGGGAGTGGGGGGGGTAGGTGGGGGTTACATCCACGGAGAGGAAGGAGGAGGGGTATTGGGATGGGGGGTTCCCGGGTGGGTGGGGGATGTGGTAAGGGGATAACATATGAAATGTAAATTAAATATCCAATAAAAAAATGAAAAAAAATGTGGCAATACTCAATGTAAAGTACAACCTTTATACCCTCAGTCACCTGGCCAGAGGAATACTTTTCGTTGCCCAAGCTCAGGGTAGGCATCTTGGCATTGTTGTTGAGCTCCAGATGAATGGCTGTAACTGCTTCATGCTACAGACCCTGGCCATAGTTATCCCCATATAATCCCTTTAAATCAAACATTAATTCATACAGAAAACATATTGGTACATACAATAAGACTCCAGAAGCTTTTCATTTTTATTTCTGCAGTTGTAAACATTTTAGAAAAATGAAAAATATAAAAGTTTTAAGAAATGCTAAAATGTTATTTATCTGTTAAAGAAAAATTAATAAGCTTATGCTAATGACATTTCCTAATTAACTGATTCTGAAATCAGTAGTTCTTCTTGATACCAGTGGTTGCTATTCTATGATGGTATGCCCTTTATACATGTGTCTCTGAACTAAACAATAGTAATAAGCTTCTAAAAATAGTTTGAAAAACACTTTTAACTGAATATTTCTAATAAAAAATTTACATGAAAATATATAGAAACAATTTGCTTACTTGTTCAAACTGAAAACTTATACTTTCTTTCCTTTGCACTCAACATAATAACTGTTTACAATATTTTCCAAATTAATATTTCAATGTATATGATATGTTTTTAACTAAAGTTATTTTGAATTTTATTTTAATCTTCATTTCAGATATGTGTGTTGTATACTCATGATTTCACACATTTTATTTATAGTAGCCCATATTGTAATTAAACTTTCAAAATCTTTATCTTACTACATCTATACTCATTAGTATTTGTGAAATGTTGTAGAACGTATTATGTTAATTTTATGGCCACATTACAATTTCCAAGAATTGTTAGGTATTTGAAAATGCTATAACTAAAGCCATTTGATGGTAAAAACAAAACTAAATAAAAAAAGAACAATTAAGCTTGTTGGATATTTACATGGTAATGTTCCTATACTTTTGGATCATTAGTTGAAACATCTTTCTGAGCAATTAAATGTCATTGTGACACTAGACATCTTGGTTTATTGCCTCTACAGAACTCACTACTGTATATAATGTATATATTTTCTATTATATGGTTGAGATAAATTCTGTTTGAATGATAATGTTATCCCTGCCAAAGAAAAATAATGTTCAGTAATAGAGAGAATTTCAAATCCTTGGAAAAATGGTTGAAGAAGGCAGTGGTTGACTCATGACAGATAAGAGGAAGAGAAAGTAACTAGAAAGAAGAATGTGAGGCCAACTTGACAAAAATTCATTATATGCATATACAAAATTAAAAGTCAATAAAAAGATAAAAACTATAATATATATTTAAAATAAAAATAATTATATATATATATATATATATTAGACTATTAATATTCATCAGTAACTCACTCCTGTTTTAATTTGTCCTTTTGCTGAAAGTTGACTACAATTAAATATTAATTCTGATATGTACCCAGAGTATGATACTTGCTACATTACAAATTATTACCAAATAATAACCAGGAGACATATTTTTTAACTTAATTTTTTCACTTAGTTACTTTACATTGCTCTCAGTGTTCTCCCTCCCTGTCACCCCTCCCACAACCCTTCCCCCAAACTCTCTCCCCTTCTACTCCCCAACTCTGTCACTTCAAGTCTCTACAAATTTAGGTGCTTTCTCTCCCACTGAGGCCCAACAAGGCAACCCAGCTAGAAGAACATATCCCACAGCTTTTGTGTTAGCCCAAGCTGCAGTAATTCAGTAGTATTAATAGGATTGGTGCTTGCCCATGGGATGAGTCTCAAATTGAGCAGGTTATTGTTTGGCCATTCCCTCAGTCTCTGCTCCATCTCCTGTGCCTTCATTTCTGAGAGACAGGATAAATTTAGGCCTGAAAGCTTTGTGGGTGGGATAGTGTCTCTATTGTTCTACTAGGGTTCCTGTCTGGCTACAGGAAGGAGGCCTAAGTGTAGCCTGTGAATGGTATTTGGTTGATGATTCAGACTCAGAGCCTCAGGGGTCCAGGTTAGTTGACACTTTTGGTCTTCCTGTGGCATTTCTATCCCCTTGGGGGCTGCAATTCTTCCTAGAATCCCTAAGCTCCATCCACTATTTGACTGTGGATGTCTGTATCTCTCTTATTCAATTGCTAGATGGAGCTTCTCAAAAAACATGCTCCTGTCTGCAAGTATAACATATACCTACAGGGCTGCTGCACAAGGAAGACAGTGAATAAAGAAGTTACTCAGCAGACTTTTTTCTAAGAGAATAAAGCTTAATTTACTGGGGTAGCACTCCCTGTTGCTAGCAGAAAAACTATGAACTATTTTAACTCCTTGGGGTTGGCAAGAAAGAGAAGGAAAGACAAAATTCACACACATACACACACACACACACACACACACACACACATACACACACACACACACACTGACTGGAAGAAACTAAAGACTTGAGTCCAATAACTTCATATACACAAACACATGTGCATGCATACTTACATACATCCATGCATACAGACCTACAGACAGACATATACACTTTCACACATAGAATGGTTAGAGCAAAGCTCCAGCAAGCAGGCTCCAAATATTTCACACATACCTACATAAATACACACAATTGGTGGATGGAGCAAGCACCCACACATACCCCAACAAGCTTTATGTACATACATAGATACACATAGTTGATGGATGGAAGGAACAATGATCCAACTCACCACACACACAAACTTTACACATACAGAGAGTTGATAGATGCTCCAACCCTCAGACTTTATTTTTTTCGATAGCTTATATATCCTAGCAAAATCTTTCCAGCAGTATATAATTACAATGTGAGTGAGCTTTAGTTTCCTTCTAGTGAATGGTCATGAAAAAACAACATGTTTTCCAATACCTTTACAAGAAATAGTATTTCATAGTACAGGTAAACAGAACAAATTATTCCTAAAAACCCACATACATTCATAACAAAGCAATTTATTATAGATTAACAAAATATAACCAAGCAAGAAAGTTTTCTCAGCCAGTTTCTATTACTAGCAGGCTGTTATATGGGTTTAAAAAGAAAGGAGTAATTATTTTGTTATTTATCTTTAAAAGTAATCTTTTAAGAATCTTAAAAAAAATGACAAATTTAAACTTTTGCAAAAAATCAGTCATATCTATCTTAAATCTTCAGAATTCTCATCAGTAATTCTTAATAAATCCTATCATGATGCTAAGTGCAAAAATGGGTATAAGAAATTAATCATGGCCAGTCCAGCCTCCGTGAGAGTCATATCAGCCAGTGCTACCACTATTCTTGTTCCCTAACCATTAAAGGTCCCTAGCTTAACTAATAAAAGTGTTCCTTTCCGAATTTCAAATTGTTTCCTAAGATTTTTTTTTACACCAGAGCCAGTAGTTAAAACATGTCAATCTAGCTTTACCAACAACTTAATTTTTCCAAATATTTTCTAAGGGTGGTAGTTACTGCTGACAATCTACATCTCTGTGTTCTTCTATAGGGTAGTTATTGGATCATTAATCTGCTCCAGCAACAATGCCTGAAAGAGATCAAGCATCATTATTGTGATTGTCAGAGATTCTTCCCAGTGAGGGACTTGAGGATCCCTTCAAGTTTACATATAATTCTAGATTAAGAAGGATGTAAGGACAGCAAGCAGAACAAAATTCCACAACAGCATAAAGTCTTCACAACACATAGTCCTTGAGCCATGCCACACCAAGGTTCCCTCATGTGGCTGTGGTAAACCACAAGCTGAATTCCATGAGTTCTAAAGCCATTTGTTGTTCCTCCTGCATAGTCCTCAGCAGTTAGGATCTTTTCACAAACCATAGTGTAGGAGGTCACAGTCTCTGAGTTAACTTAATTATGTCTAGCAGACTTCTTGCAAAATATACAGAAAAGCACAGCAAAACCAATAAATCAGTCATCCAGAATTTAAGACTTAAACTAATCCTCCTATAAATAAAAAAAAATACTAGCATGATTTTTATAGGTATAACAATTCTATTCAAATATGCATGCTGTTGGTAGTGAATTAGTGTTGTCAGAAGCACACCTCTAATCAAATCATGAAATAATATAACATTCTTTTTAAGAAATTACAAGATTAGCGTGTTGATAAGGAAGCTTTATGCAGAAACATAACATGCAGTATAATTCTAAGAAGCAAGAGCTTGTAGAAACTATTACCCACCCATCTGTCTTTATAAAGCTGGACATAGAATAAGTTGGAGATATTTTGAGAAAATTTACATGGTCAAACTGAATCATATAGTATGTTTGTAATATATTCTTCTATTTCAAACAAAGTTCATGTGGAATATTAACATTTACTTTGGAGCAAAAACTATATATCATCAGTGAATGTTTCTGGGTATGAATAATAAAAATGATAGCTATCATATATTAAGCTTTTATTATGCCATGTTTTAATCAATTATCTAAATTAAGTGCTTGTTGGTTCTTCTGCTAGAAAAATGTTAAAACAATAATATTGTTAGAATAATATTGGTAATAGTAATATTGCTTAATACAAAGAGTTTCTATTTCATAAGCATTAACCTTATTTTAATCAATTATCTTAATTAAATATATACATGTTAATGATAAGTGGACAAGATTCGGACAACTTTCTGATAGGTAAAGGACAGAATAGGTTCTTAAACCTCAAAATTGTCTGAAGAAGGAAGCTACAGGATGATTATTTCTCTTGAGAGCAAGATACCAGGCCATTGAGGTTTAGTTCTCTTAACATCAATGGACTCAATTCCCCAATAAAAAGACATAGACTAACAGACTGGATACATAAACAGGACCCAGCATTTTGCTGCTTACAGGAAACGTACCTCACTGACAAAGACAGACACTACCTCAGAGTAAAAGGATGGAAAAAAATTTCCAAACAAATAGTCCCAAAAAACCAAGCTAGAGTAGCCAATCTAATATCGAATAAAATCGACTTTCAACCAAAATTCACCGAGAGAGAGAGAGAGAGAGAGAGAGAGAGAGAGAGTGAGAGAGAGAGAGAGAGAGAGAGGTTTCATATTCATCAAAGGAAAAATCTACCAAGATAAAATCTCAATTCTAAATATCTATGCTACAAATTCAAGGGCAACCACATTCCTAAAAGAAACTTTACTAAAGCTCAAAGCACAAATTGCACCTCACACAGAAATAGTGAGGGATTTCAACACCCCACTCTCAGTAATGGATGGATCATGGAAACAGAAACTAAACAGACACAAAGTGAAACTAACAGAAGTCGTAAACTAAATAGATTCAACAGATATCTACAGAACATTTCTTCCCAAAACAAAAGAATACACCTTTTTCTCAGCACCTCACCTTCTCCAAAATTGTCCAGATAATGGATCACAAAACAGGCCTCAACAGATACAAGAAGATTAAAATAATCCCATGCATCCTATTAGATCACCATGGACTAAGGCTGATCTTCAAAAATAACAAAAACAACAGAGAGCCCACAAACACATGGAAGCTGAACAACACCCTAATCAATGATAACATAGTCAAGGAAAAAATAAAGATAGAAATAAAAGACATTTTAGAATTTAATGAAAATGAGGCACATACCAAAACTTGTAGGACACAATGACAGCAGTGCTAAGAGGAAAACTCATAGCTCTAAGTGCCCCCAAAAAGAAACTGGAGAGAGCATACACTAGCAGCTTGACAACACACCTGAAAGATCTAGAACAAAAAGAATCAAATACACCCAAGGTCAAATTCAGGGCTGAAATCAACCAAGTAGAAACAAAAATAACTATACAGAGAGTCAACAAAACCAGGAGCTGGTTCTTTGAGAAAATCAACAAGATCAACAAACCCTTAGCCAGACTATCCAGAGGGCACAGAGACAGTATCCAAATTAACAAAATCAGAACTAAAAAGGGAGACATAACAACTGAAACCAAGGAAATTCAAAGAAATCATCAGATCCTAGGTCTTTTATAATGTTTGAATGCATATGACACAAAACAGCACCTGACTATTGTAAACATAGTCATTATCAAGGGTGGGGGAGAAAAGGACAACTTTAGAAAAAGTGTTTTTTTCAGTGTTACCATGCCACATTAAGGAAGAGTACAAAATGGGCTTTCAGAAGAGAGAAGGCTCAGTGTTGGGGTTTTGAAGGGAAGAGCATGAATGTTGTTGTGGAGTACCAATTTATGAGGATGTCTCTGCTTTCACACTAGGTCTCTTGGTCTGCGGAGTGCTTACATGGTAAGAAATTCATTATCTATTCCTTGAGAGTTTAGATAGTCATAACATTGAAACATATATTCCTCCTACATGTTTTATATACCAGCAAAGAAAGTGTTATTACAGCACCAGGGAATCATTAAATTTCTTCTTGCAAAACTTATTTTCTTGTATTTTTTCTCTGCCTTATTTATGCAACCCTATTCACATCTACATTAAAAGTCTTAATTCATTTTGTTATGCCAAGCTCAGTTGGTATCACTCGGAACCCTGCTGTTTTCTAAAAGGAAACATAAGGGCAGTGGATCTGGGGGAAAGAGTAGGTGGGGAGAATTGGCAGGGGAGAGAGAAGGGAGGCAGTGATTGAGGTGGATTTTATTAGTGAAAAAAATAATTAAAGAGTATTCTTAGTTCTACCCAACATTCCTAAGAGTTTGGATCCTTCATGGAAAGCTCTCTGTTTGCAAGATGTTTGCAACACAGAAATCTCTCTCTCTCTCTCTCTCTCTCTCTCTCTCTCTCTCTCTCTCTCTTTCTCTTTCTCTCTCTCTCATTCTGTGTGTGTGTGTGTATACATAGATGAGTATGTGAGTATGATGCGTGTGATGTATGTCTATTGAAGTACCTGTGCATACATGTAGAAGTTGAAACAGGATATTAAATTACTTACTCTCTCTTCTTTATTCCCTTGAGACAATGTCTCTCACTGAATGTCAAGCTATGATGACAACAAATCTCAGTGATTTAACTTTCACCTCCCACACTGCTGCTATTATAAATCTGCATGACCACATCCACCTTTTTATGAGGGTACTAGGATCTGCATGTAGTTCCTCATGCTTGAGATGCAAATACAATTACACTCTGAGCCAGTTCTCCAGCTTCCATATCATAATTTTAGTTAGGGACTCCCTTACTCTAACAAGTTATAAAAGTGTTATTAGCCATAAAATACAGGAGACCCAAGAAAGCTGTTTTCATTCTCTTTAAGAGTGTTTTTCCTTGATGAGAAATAAAATATTTGAGGAATGTTTCTTAGTACAAGAACATATAGGCTGAGACTGCTGAAGTGGGGCCAGGAAAACGGATTAATCTTTTCAAAAGTCTGGCTGGCCTCACCTTTGCTTTCTTTCTGCTCGTCCACTTTAGTTTTTAACTGATGATAGAAGCAAGAGGTGGCTAGAAATTTCCATCCCTGTTAAGCATCTGCCCATCCCCTTACAACTTTGCTCTAATACACATGGGGGCATTCTTTTCTACTGTCTTTTACTGTTGAAATACGGCCCTGACTGAACATGCTCAAAACTTTGTTCAGTATAAATTAAGCATGTGCCATGAGGTTTCCTTCCTAAGGTATCTCTTCCAAGTGATTGGAATAGGTACACACTGATATAACAAATGTTTCAACTTATTTTTATTGGCAGAAAGCATGATTTCTTTGAGTGTTTTGCTGTGTTACCTGCAGTTAATAAAAATCCTTCACTCTTTGGTGCACTGGTTTTTATTTTTTATTTTTTTTGGCTTTGTCACTGTAAACCAACTGTATTCACTTGCATAAGTTTAAGAAAGTAACAAAAATAGAGAGTGATTTTGTTTAAACATTCAAGGATTTTTTTTGACTATTGGTAGAGATGGGATAGTCCAATGAAAGAATAAAGTAGCATGTTTTTAAAAACTAAAAATATATTTAACAGCCTCTCTGATATCTTTATTGAAAATATATTTGATCAGAACTGTATGTCTACTGTAGTTAAAAATTACTAAAATCTGAAGTCAACAAAATTTAATGTGATATAAAACTATATACCCATCTCTGTTAAGATGAGTTAGAAGTACTAAGCTTTCTCTCTTTAAAAATTAGAGAATATCTTCCATGTTGTCTTTGTCAGGTCTTAACCTTGGCTTCTATGTATATCTTCACCAAGACTAGCCACAGAAAGTAAATCGACATATAATTCTCCTAGTCATAATATTTTCTTCCACTGATTTAAAACTAGTAATCTTTTTAACCTGTCTTTTGAGCCTGAATAGCCATTTATACATTTTATAATCATAATTGGTTCCTGTGCTTTGTGTTTGTAATAAATTGGGTACTGGAGTCATTTTTCCTATTGTAGCAGTTTCTGAATAAAAGCTATCTTGAGTACTTTGTTGTGTGCTCTATTTTTTTTCATAACAAAGGAAAGAAAGCAAAGCATATATCTTATCTAGAAAGATATTTTATCAACTATGGTCACAACAACTCTGTTATTAGTGTATCTGAAGACTTAATTTTCATTGTAGTTACGTAAATGTGTGTTAACAGGTGTGGATTTGTATTCCAATAAATTAAAATAAGTAGGATCTCCAGAACCATTACAAAATAAATTTGAATTAATTCATGTATACTGAACATAGCAATTTGTCTATTACATTGTTGTTCACAGGAAAGACAAAGTAGAGAATAAGAGAAATGTCAGTCACCATGAATAATGATTTAGGTGGTCTCATATTTTCAATTTACAACAGTTCACGTTTGCTGCAAATAAATTATAAGTAGTTTTATTCTTGACAGCAGTATCATTAAAAATAAAAAATGAGCTGCCTTGATACTTTGAACTCTATTATGTGTTTATTCTAATTCATTATAACAACTTGTACTCAAAATTATCATGCCTAAAATAATTTATTGAAAAACATTGACCTTTTTTCATAATGAAAACATATAAAACTGAAATGTATTCCTTAATTAGCCTTCTTCAGTCCTTGGTGTTTCTTCCATTCCTGGTGAATCCAGACAATAGATTCTATCACATGGCTTAGCAAACATTTTCTCCATTTCCACCTATATCACCAGAAAAAAAAAAAAAAGCTCTCCTCACACTATGGAAGACATTCCTCATGAAAATGTAATTTGATATTATTCTTAAAGAAAACGGAGATTTGAATGGAATGATGAGAAAAATCCTGAGTGTAATTAGGTGTGCAGTTTTTCCATGCGATCCTCCATTCTTATGCACCCCTCACTCATCTCCTTGAGTTTTAAGGTGATTTTAGACTTTTAATGCCTTTCTAGACATGGTCTTCCCATGAAAGGAATATAAGCTGGATACACTGATCATATTATTGTATCATTAATCCTATAAAATAAGCTAAAGATGGAATTAATATTGTTGATATAGAGTTGCCAATGCCTTACAAATCATTTTAAGAAAACAAATCAAATTTATATTGAATTAGTCATGGTTCTCTAGAGTAACAGAACTTATAGAAAGGACATATAATATATGCATACATATGTATATATGAATATGTAAATGAATATATATTCATTTTATATTATATATTATATATTATATATAATAATATATATATATAATTAGATTTATTGGAATGACTTACATGCTGCAGAATATCTAATTACCAATGGCTGGCTGTGAACAGAAAGTCAAAAATAATTCTCAGTGGTGTCCTCTCCATTTCTGAAATTTAGTTCATTCCAGATGTATTAAAGTTAGCAACCAACAATAGCCACCAAAAATCCATCCCTTGTCAATTTGACACATAATCCTATCTTTTTATGTCATGATTAATTTTCAAATGAAAACATTATACAAGTCATAATAACACCTAAACACAATATAACTATCCCACATATAGTTGTAATCACAATATAAATTTAAAATAGGTGGCACTGTCCCTTGTTGAGACATCATTTTAATTTCTCAAACTTAAGTATGATAACCATTGATATTATGTTAATGATGTTACAACACATAATAAATCTTTTCACATTTGATTCTGAATCACATATACTCTCTTTTACAGTAGTTATTTAACAGAATTGTCATTGTCACAAATGCATCAAAAACATGAATATAGTCAATAAAATTACATAATTTAACTGAGTTTTAGTCTAAAGAAGTTAATTTATATCTGTCTTATTTTGTAAACTTAGAGTATATGAATGCATAATCTATAAACCATATTAAAATTAGATTGTGAGAAAGTAGACAAATATATGAGAATAAAAGGTTAGAATTTACTAAAAACTTAGAATTTACTTTCTAATCAAATGCTTAGAGAAAATTGAAAAATACCTTCAGCACTGTAATTATTTAATAATTTCTCTTTTATCACAGGGAAATAACATGCTTATAATAAACTTAATTGTCAAATATGAACAATAATTACTTTAGAAGAATTCAGCATAATTAGAAAGTTGTCTTAAATTGTATCAAAGAGAATGATAATATCATCTATTTAAAACAGTACATACAGAAGGATGTGAAAGGCTCCTTATTCAGAACCTAAAGATAACGCGGTGATATTTATTGTACAGACAATTTTCAGACAGAGTTATGGACAAAATATGACAATTGTATTTTACAAACTAGACAGATAATTGTGATGTCCTTTAGTTCCCAGATTTTTTCCTATTATAGAAAATAGAATCTTTACTCACAAATCACATCTTGACTATAGTTTCCCCTCCCTCTATTTCTCCTAGTTGCTCCCATGTCTCCTGGCCTCTGGATCCACTCTCTTTCTGTCTTTCATTAGAAAAGAACTGCCTTCTAAGAGATGACAACCAAACATAACAAAATAAAATGTAATAAGATAAGGCAAGAACCTAATGTTCAGCTTAGCACTTCTATGGTACTAGACTATGTGAATAAATGGGTCTCTGATTGTTATGCCTACTCATGGGGTTCTTTTCCTTCTGTTTGGTTGCCATGTGCAGCCTAAATGCAATGAATTTCTTGAAGATTCATTTATTACATTTAATGGGATTTTTTTGGAGATTTTCTTTATGTCATTCAGAGTTTCAACACATTTTTTTTGCTGTGAACTCCTATAACAGATGACTCAGTTACTTAATTGTGTCTATAAAAAGCAATCACAATTTAGGCAACATTTGATAATCTCTCTCTCTCTCTCTCTCTCTCTCTCTCTCTCTCTCTCTCTTTCTGTGTGTGTGTGTGTATGTGTGTGTATGTGTGTGTTTGTGTCTGTGTGTCTGTGTATAAATAGGAATTATTTCCTTCCTTACTTCTCAAAGAATTACACACATAATAATACTACAGAAAGACTAATAATTACACAATATAATCATTGTATTACTTGGAACACTATTTTTAAAATCAAGGACAAAAGATAATTTTTCTCAAAGACTATGAAAGATATATAATTGATATTCGTTTAGTTATTTCTCACATACACCAATCTTGCAATAAAAATACATACAGCAGATTCCTAGCTTAGAAAATATTCTGAATAAAGCTCAATCTTTATGTAAAATGACCATATATATACAACTTAAGAAAGATAAAATGATTTTGTAATCTTGAGCCAAACATCATTAAACAAGTGGGATAGTGCAATCAGTTATCTCTCAAATATATGAAAATTCATTTTTGTGCTCCTGCTTAGCAAAATTTGTAAGGCTCTTCACAGGTATTTGTAGAATATTTATTCAATTATTGAAAAATCATGGTTTTCATTCATATCAAGAATAGTTTTCTTACGCTGCTTATCCCATTAAGAGAAATCCAACTGAGTACAATAAAATTTTACTTTGAAAACCTCTTAAATATACAATGGCTTTATTTTGGATACAGTGGCTTTATATTTTAAATTATATATATATATATATATACATATATATGTATATATATACATATATATGTGTGTGTGTATGTATGTATGTATATATGCAAACAATTATGTAGACAAAATTTTTTCTACTTTATAAAAAATACTCTAAAAACTTTCACTCTAATCTTAGCACTAAGGAAGAGGAGGCAGCAAGATCTCTGTGATTTCAAGTCCAAGCTTTTCTAAATACTGAATGTCAGGCCAGCCACAGAATACTTTAAAAATCTTATGCCACATGATTTAGAAATAGTAACTAGTTATATATGTCAGTATTTCTCCATAAATAGTACACTAAGGTAACCTTTTCCTACTGGGAATAATTAGAAGGAAATTCATATTCAATAATTATTAAGAGCATCATTAGTTTATTCATTATTTTCTGTAGAAACCAAAGTGCATTGGGGATTATACTTTTTTCCTAGGAGTATTTTCATAGTATCTTCTACATAGTGATGTTGTTGGTTAATACAGAGTCTATGACTGAACAATTTTTGCTGTCATTGTACTCAGGTAAACCAGAGCAGACAGTGAGGACGAGAATATGGAATATTTACAAGAAAAGGGGAGGTGGTTATGTTCTTGTTACAGAAAAGTATTTCTGGGTACCCAAATTGCTTCCAAAAAGGAATAGAACTTAAGCTGAAACCTGAAAAAAATGATTAGAAATGGACATATTTGCTGCCATTGTCCAATTTGTGGGAGATGGATTCCTGCTTGGTAAAAACACTATAGGAGAGATAAAAGTACTAAGACATCAGCTCTCTGTGGAATCTGCTTTCATTTAAAGAGACCTGATTTATTTAAAGCTTCATCTTTTCCTTGACCCAGTGCCTGCATTTCCTGATGAAACAAAGCAGAAATAGAAAAATTAAACCATCTTTTCTCCAAATAGACAGCTCTAAAGGGTCAATCTAGCTTAAGATTTTAGCTGAAGCCCTTGCTCATTCTGAACCACTGTTCAGTTTCTTTAGTCAAATCTTGGATTTAGTTTGCCTTCTTTAAAATGAACTGATTTCTCCAGAATATTTCCTGTACCATCTTGCTAACCTCTTCAGCTCCTTTTTGTCCTCAACAATTTCTTATTCCTAATTTGTCATCCCTTGTGGCCTTCTTAGTACCTTTTCTATACCTGGTTTCTCATCATCATTTGCTCTTGTGTTTTTCTTCTGCCTTCAATGTTCGTCATATGTTGTTTACCTTTTCCATCTTTGTGAGCCCTCAAATTATTCTTCAAAGAAGGATTATCTCAAAACTTCAAGCCTAGAACAACTTCCCTCATGATACACATTCAGAGCATCAGTTATATCTTGTCATCCTAATCATAATATCTCAAGTCTCCTTCTTTTTCTTTCTTTCTTTCTTTGGCAATTTTATTTATTTACATTTCAAATGTAACCCCCCTTCTCAGTGTCCCCTCTGCTACCCCCCTATACTATCCCCTGTTTCTATGAGGGTGCTGCTTCCCACTCCTTTCCACCATAGCAAGCCTCCACAGGACCAAGAGCATCCTATCACATTGATGTCAAATAAGACAATCCTCTTTTATTTAATTTCACATCAATGTTTGTGACTATTGTGAAGGGTGTCATTTCCCTAATTTCTTTCTCAGCCTGTTTATCCTTTGAGTAGAAGAAGACTACTGATTTGTTTGAGTCAATTTTATATCCAGCCACTTTGCTGAAGTTGTTTACCAGGTTTAGGAGTTCTCTCCTGGAATTTTTGGGGTCACTTAAGTATACTATCATATCATCTGCAAATAGTGATATCTTGACTTCTGCCTTTCCAATTTGTATCCTTTGACTTCCTTTTGTTGTCCAATTGCTCTGGCTAGAACTACAAGTACTATATTGAATTGATAGGGTGAGAGTAGGCAGCCTTGTGCATAATTAGTACACTGCCTGAAGGAATAAGTTAGTACAAAATAAAAGAAGTAATGACTAAAAGAAACCTTACTCTGTGTTGGATGCAAATATGAAAATAATTTCTGAGATATATTTGCCTATTGCAAAGTACTTACATGCATAATCTTGGTGACCTATTTTCCACTTCCACCTCCTAATTTTGTTTTTTACATGATTGTATATGTTTCACAATTGTAAAAGGAACTCTTAAGATAAAAATTCAAGAATGGGACAACTATTGCAACAGTGTTGGGATTCATGTTTAAGAGTGCCTAAATTTTCTTTATTGTTATTTCTACATTTGCTAAATACACATAGTATAATGCTAATTAGTACATTTTTCTTTAGAGAATAATGTCAACTACTGAAGTTAGAAATTTATCCTGAGAATAGTGAATCAGTAATATAATTAATTTATCCCATATCAATTGGGCCCATAAAATAAAATACTTTACTATAATATGCTTATGTATATTGTGTGCTGTGTCAGCCATTTTTTTTGAAGTGTCTTATGTCTTGAGTTGCTCTTTGGTCATTGTACTGGCTAGTTTTGTGTCAATTTGACACAAGCTGGAGTTATCACAGAGAAAGGACCCTCCCTTGAAGAATTGTCTCTATGAGATCCAGCTGTAAGGCATTTCTCAATTAGTGATCAAGGGGGGAGGGCCCATTTTGAGTGGTACTATCCCTAGGCTGATAGTCTTGGGTTCTATAAGAAAGCCAGCTGAGCAAGCCAGAGGAAGCAAGCCAGAAAGTATCATCCTTCCATGGCCTCTGCATCAGCTCCTGCTTCCTGACCTGCTTGAGTTCCAGTCCTGACTTCCTTTGGTGATGAACAGCAATGTGGAAGTGTAAGCTGAATAAACCCTTTCCTCCCCAACTTGCTTCTTGGTCATGATGTTTTGTGCAGGAATAGAAATCCTAAGACAGTCATTTATGGCATAAGCTTACCTAAAATATGTTTGGAATATATAAAACTAATATAACTGCTACTATAATCTAAGGCAATAATTTCATTCTGTAAAACAATTAAATTCAAAGAATGAATTTCAAGTTTATGATATACACTCATAAACTTGTATACACTGAGATGTATAAAAACTTAGTCTGACTAATTTCATTATTTTATTTGCAATTTCTTTACAATAAAATTCTAAGTAAAAATAAAGTTATACACAATAACAATAAAAATTTATGAAATATGTTTGCATTTTTAATGCAAGAAATACGAGAATCACTTTAACAATCTTGCTTTTAGGTTAGCTGGCCAGAATTACTCAAACTTGATTGTGTCTTTTAGGGCAATAATAGAGTTCTTTATAGCTATAAAGTAACTCCCAGAAAATTACATCTTGCCAGTAAAAGGATTTTTTTTATTCTGATATTCTGAAAGGTCATGTTTTGAAAGTTGGTCATATGTGTATTTTGCTAAGATTTTCAATATCCATAGGATTATTACTCACATACAGCCATCTCTTTATTAAAAACGGCTGAGTCAAATTTATACTTTTGCAAAATGTTCTGAAGTATAAAAATAATCATGTACAGAGAGAGCAAATTTCTTTTTGTTTTTAACTTTTTATTAGATATTTTATTTACATTTCAGATGTTATCCCCTTCCCCATTTCCTCCCCCTCCGCTGCCCAGGAACTCCCTATGCTACTCTCCCCTCCTCCTGCTTCTATGAGGATGTGCCCCCACCTAGCCCCCAACTCCCACCTCTCTACCCTCGAATTCTCCCCCACTGGGCGTCCAGCCTTCATGGGACCAAGGATCTCCTTTCCCACCTATGATAAATGTAAATATAAAGAGGTCAAAAATCATACCAGTATGTTAGATATACAAATGTCTCCTTTCTTTGGGGATTTTTTCTGAATAATTGATTATTATTATTATTTTATTTATTTTTATACTCCAGATTTTATTCCTCTCCTGGCCCACCCTCCAACTTTTCCATATCACATACCTCCTCCTGCCTCCCTGTCTACATGAGCATGTTCCCACCCTACCACCACCCTACCAGACTTCTAAACTCCTTAGGGCCTCCAGTCTCTTGAGAATTAGGTGCATCTTCTCTGACTGAATCCAGACCTGGCAGTCCTCTGTTGTATATGTGTTAGAAGCCTCATATCAGCTGGTGTATGCTGTCTGTTGGTGATATGAGAGATTTTAAGGGTCCAGGTTAATTGAAACTGCTGGCCCTCTTACAGGGTTGCCCTCCTCCTCAGCTCTTCCAGCTTTTCCCTAATTCAACTGCAGGGGTCACCAGCTTCTGTCCACTGTTTGGGTGCACATATCTGCATCTGACTCTTTCAGCTGCTTGTTGGGTCTTTCAGAGGGCAGTCATGATAGATTCCTTTTTGCTAGTGCTCCATAGCCTCAGTAATAGTGTCAGGCATTGGGGCATCGCCTTGAGGTGAATACCACTTTGGGTCTGCCACAGGACATTCTTTTGCTCAGGTTCTTCTCCATTTCCATAGCTGCAGTTCTTTCAGGCAGAAACAATTATGGGTCAGAGTTTTGACTGTGGAATAGCAACCCCATCCCTCACTTGATACCCTGTTTCCCTGCTGGGGGTGGTCTCTACAAGTTCACTTTCCCCACTGTAGGCCATTTCATCTAGGGTCTCCCTTTGAGTTCTGAGAGTCTCTCACCTCCCAGGATTTTGGTACATTTTGGAGGGTTTCCCCCCAACCTCCTACCTCGCGAATTTTGATTGTGGAATAACAGCCCAATCCCTCACTTGATGCCCTATGTTCCTGTTGGAGGTGGGCTCTATTCACTCTCCCTACTTTTGAGCATTTCATCTATGGTTCCTCTCTTTGAGTACTGGGAGTCTCTTACCTCCCATGTACCTCCCTGGTACATTCTGGAGGATGCCCCAAACATCCTAACTCCAAGGTTGCCTGTTTCCATTCTTTCTCATGGCCCTCAGGGCTTCAGTCATTTCCCCCCACCCACCCAATATCAGATCATGTTCCCCTCACCCCCATCGCCTTTCCCTCCCAGGACCCTCCCTCCCTCCCACCTTGTGATTGCTCTCTTCTCCCTCCCAAGTTGGACTGAGGTGTACTCACTTGGGCCCTAAAGCTTATTAATCTTTTTGAGTTCTATGGACTATATCTTGGCTATTCTGTACTTTTTTTTGGGGGGGAGCAAATATCCACTTATTAGTGAGTACAAACCATGCACGTCCTTTTGGTTCTGAGTTACCTCACTCAGGATGATATTTTCTAATACCATCCGTTTGCCTGCAAAACTCAGAATATCCTCATTCTTAATAGCTTAGTATTCCATTGTGTAAATGAACCACATTTTCTGCATCCATTCTTCTATTGTGGGAAATCTGGGTTGTTTCTAGCTTCTGTCTATCACAAATAAGGCCACTATGAACATAGTGGAACAGATGCCCCTGTGGCATGATGAGGCATCTTTTGGGTATATTGCCATGAGTGGTATTTGTGGGTCTTTAGGTAGATCAATTTCCAATTTTCTGACAAACCTCTAGTTTGATTTCCAGAGTGGTTGTGCCACTTTGCAATCCCACAGCAATAGAAGAGTGTTCCTCTTTCTCTATATCCTCACCAACATGTGCTGACATCTGAGGTTTTGATCTTAGCCATTCTGATTGGTGTAAGGTGGGATCTCAGGGTTGTTTTCATTTGCATTTCTCTGATCACTGAGGACTTTAAACATTTCATTACATGCCTCTCAGCCATTTGAGATTCCTCTGCTGAGAATTCTTGATTTAGTTCTATACCCCATTATTTGATTTTTTTTTTTTGGTGGTGGTTAGCTTCTTAAGTCCTTTATACATTTTGAATATTAGCCTTCTATCAGATGTGGGGTTAATAAAGGTGTTTTTCCCAATCTGTAGGTTGCTGATTTATCTTATTGACTATGTCTTTTGTCTTACAGAAGCTTTCCAGTTACATGAGGTCCCATTTATCAATTCTTGATCCTAGAGCATAAGCCTTTGGAGTTTTGTTTAGGAAATTTCCCCCTGTGCCCATGAGTTCATTGTTCTTTCTGACTTTTTCTTCTATTAGATTCAGTGTATCAGGTTTTATGTTGAGGTCCTTGATCCACTTGGACTTGAGCTTTGTGCAAGGTGACAAATATGGGTCTATTTTAATTTTTCTACATACAGACAGCCAGTTAGACCAGCACCATTTATTGAAGATGCTTTCCTTTTTCCATTGTATATTTTTTTGGCTTCTTTGTCAAAGATCAAGTGTGTTTAAGTGTGTGGTTTCATTTCTGGGTCTTCAATTCTACTCCATTGATCAACTTGTCTCTATACCTATACCATGCAGTTTTTATCACTATTGCTCTATAGCAGAGCTTGAGATCAGGGATGGTAATTCCCCCAGCTCTTTTTTTATTGTTAAGAATTGTCTTTGCTATTCTATTTTTTTGGGGGGGGGTTGGTTTTTTTTTGTTTTGTTTTTGTTTTTTGCCTTTCCAGATACTTTTGAGAATTGTTCTTTCCATATATTTGAAGAATTGAGTGGGAATTTTGATGGGGATTGCATTGAATCTGTAGATTGTCTTTGGTAAAATGACCATTTTTGCTATGTTAATTCTGCCAGTCCATGAGCGTGGGAGATCTCTCTATTTTCTGAGATCTTCTTCGATTTCTTTCTTGAGAGACTTGAAGTTATTGTCATACAGATCTTTCACTTGTTTGGTTAAACTTACCCAATGATATTTCATATTATTTTTGGCTATTGTAAAGGGAGTGGCTTCCCTAATTTTTTTCTCACCTGTTTATCATTTGTATAAAGGAAAACTACTGATTTATTTGAGTTAATTTTGTATCCAACCACTTTGCTGAAGTTGTTTATCAGCTAGAGAAGTTCTCTGGTAGAATTTTTGGGGTCACTTACATATACTATCATATCATCTGCAAATAGTCATACCTTTATTTCTTTTTTGCCAATTTGTATCCCTTTGATCTCTTTTTGTTATCTTATAGTTCTAGCTAGCACTTAGAGTATTATACTAAATAGATATGGGAAGAGTGGACTTCCTTGTCTTGTCCCTGATTTTAATGGGATTGCTTCAAGTATCTATCCATTTAATTTGATATTGACTGTTGTTTTGCAGTAAAATTCAGACCAATCTTGCTTATAAATATCAATGCAAAAATACTCATTAAAATTCTTGCAAACAGACTCCAAGGACACATCAAACTATCATTCACCACGATCAAGTAGGATTCATCCCAGGGATGCAATGTTGGTTTAATATACAAAAATCCATTAACATAATCCACTGTATAAACAAACTCAAAGAAAAATTATATGATCATCTCCAGAGATGCAGAAAAATCATTTGACAAAAGACAACACCCCTTTATGTTAAAAGTACTGGAGGCATCAGGAATTCAAGGCTCATACCTTTGGGGATTTTTAAAAATTACTGATTAAATTAGACATTCTAGTTTATAATTACTCTTATATCTTACTTCACCTCAATTTTGGCATGCATACCTTTCTCTAGCAGTTGTGAGCTCTTAAATTTAGAGAATATACCAGCAACAATGGAGTAAGTAACTGTGAAAAGAATTCACATTTGTGATAACTACAACGAGCCTTAATATGAAATAATACTGGAACTAAGAATCATTTATTGTAAAAATTCTGTTTTGAGTAAATGGGTAAGGGGTTACTGAAATTAATTTGAATCTTATCAGGCCAAAATGTAAGGTAAGTGATAAGCTACAAAGGCTCATATCCTCCTTTTGTTAGGTATCTATCATTAGAACCTATCCTACCACATCTGTTCCCAATTTCATGGTGACAAATGTCTTCTAATAATTACTACATCTGTAATCATAGAAGTGATGGGTGTGCGGTGATGAGATAGGGGAATTCTGGCAGTGGGAGAACCAGGAAAAGGAATAACATTTGAAATGTAAATAAAGAAAATACCTAATAAAAAAGGAAAAAAAAAACAACTACCACATATTAAATAATGTATATATGGTCTTTCAAAATTTTTCTCTCAGATTGGAGATCACATTTCCCTAATCCTTAGTTGTTTTTCTCTTAACCTTCATGATGTGTGTTTGCATAAAATATAATGAGAATGCCAATGGTAAAATTGTGGATATAAACAATACACAAACCTTTTGGATTTCATCCTCTAACTGGCTGTTCCTGATTTTGTTTCCCAAATATATATTAACAATATATTAATGCATAATGAACAAGAGTGTATTGACATAGGCATCAGATCAGGGTGATCAGGTTTTTCATATCATTGAGAAGTAAAGACTGTGTCATATACTCCATGAGTGCAGACAAGCAGTGACTTAAGACAAAGACAGTTAGGTAAAATGATTCTATATGACTTCTGAAATTGAGTAACAGCACAATCTTCAATTCTGACAAACTCATAGAACTTCAGTGAATTGTGTATGAAGTCTTGATATCCAAAGGTTATCGCATTTGAGGCTTCCTAAGTCATTTCACAGGGAGAATCTATAGACATATAGTATTTTTTTTACATACTGTTCTCAACTGATAGTCAAACTCAGCCATCATTATACATACAAGTAAACAATCATGCAAAACAGTTCTACCCTAAACATCAAGTCATGCTTAATCTTTGCATTTTTCTACATGAATATGAAGTCATTGGATATACGAGTTAAGCTACATACATTCTACTGAAACTTTTGACAAAGTATATAGGTGTAACAAAACAATAGTTTTTAAACCAAAAACTCTGGAGTAGCTTGCAGCAGCAGGAACAGAGAAACAGCAAAACTTAATTATTATTATTCCCTAAAATTTAAAATTCTCAACACTTTTTATCCTTTGAATTCATCTAAAGAGGTTAGTAGATTCCTTTAACTAAATGAATATTGACTATTAATTATGAATCAGTCAAAGTATATGGTAAAAGAATTATACAATGACCATATTTGTAATTTTATTGCTAATATTAAAAGGAAGTATTGTCTTGGCTTTCTGATTATTTTTTATAAAAATTAAATTTATATAGAAATGTTTTCAAAATAGGACATTTATCTTGGAAAGTTTTTTTTCAGGTTTGTGAGAGCTTTAATGGCACAAAGTGTTTATAGCTACAAGTTACACGTGTTCTGTAAACTGTACAGAATGACGCCAGTGCTGACAGACAGACGAAGGATGCATGTCACTCTAGCTCCACTGATACCAGGAGTTCCAACAGCTGCTTCACTGTGAGATTCGTCTCACGGGCCGAGTTTCCATTTCACTCTTTACTGCAATGGAGTAACTCACTGTGCTGTTCTCTGTGCCGCTTTCCTCTTGACTTACAAACATCTGAGCCAGTTTTCAATAAACTTAAAATGAAGCCTGCTTTCCATCCCAAATTGTAAACTGGAATAAAGCTTTTTAAACCTTATCTTAAATTTCCACTTTGTTGAGTCCTGCTTTGTGATAGGACAATCTGTTTCACTGTGTAGGAGTATGAACATCCCGCATGCTAGAGCTGCAAATCAATACTGTACATGCTCACTGATGGACAGTTCTTCTGTGACATATTCCATGATTTTACTGATACTTTCAAAAAATGGCAAAACTCAATTTAGTTTTAGTGTTGAAAAAAATCATAACTGTTCCCACAGTTCAATGGCACTGCCAATGAAACTGATACTGAACTTAGAGAGAAGGCGATGTCTGCCTGTGAGAGCGAGCACGGAGAGTGATGCTGCTCTGCCAGCTCACACGTCAGCGCTGCAAACTGTGCCGGAGTTTAACCTCAGCAGCCTTCACAATTTGATTCCGGCTTTTCAAAACAACAACTACAACAAAACAACAGGCCATAAGATTGATTTTCTTCCTAAGAAACTCAAGTATAAACACTTGAATAGGTGAGAAGGCTGATCAAGTGTCACCAGGTTTAAAAGCAAAAAAGGAAAAGGGCAGTAGTTGCCCACAAATCATGTAAACATTAAATGCCAGCAAGAAAATAACACAAAACTATTTTGGATATTATTAACTTTCTTAAAGACAAACAGCCATGTTCTTGAAAAATGACAGAAAAGTCTTATCTACCTTCCTTTCCATTTCCGTATGACATCGATTTTCTTACCCTTTACATGAGAGGGGAGTTAGTTTTGCACGCTGGCAAACCTGCTTGCCAAATTTATTCAAGTCAACCTGGTGCACCATGTAGGTTGCTAGCTCTGAAATTCACAATGGTTCTATAACTATAGCAAAGTGTACATCATAAACAGTAACTATTTATATATAAGACACAGACTCCTTCAGAGTGATGCTGTGCTCTGAAATCTAACAAAATCTACTTGAGATAATCTGCAATCCTGATGCTAACAATTTGATCCTAAAGCTTCACATTTTAGAAACAGACAAAAGAAATTCTGCCATTCAAAGAATTTTTTGAGTATTGCAGAGCATCAGGAATTTGACAGAACTGAGAAGACACCTATGTGAGAAAGTCACAGGGGCCTGGGAGAGACTAGGGACACCTTGGGAAGACTGCAGCCAGTAACAGGAAGTAAGGAACCATGGAGAATGAATGGCATCTTTCCAGAACTTTATCAACTGTTCCTATAACCCAAGTCTACTTTTCCAAGTTACACAAATACTTGGAATAACTCTGAAGTTATTCTTCAGAGAGTAAAGGCTCCAGAGTGTGAGCAAAGCTTCCTAAAACAAGAAGCCTCTAGTAACACCTGAATCAGACTCATTCCAAGTCTCTTCTTAGAAAAAAAAGAAACTAGAAAAACAAAGAAAGTCATTGAGAAATTCACATGCAGGTAACACGTGAAAATATCAAACGCACAAAAATCTCAAAAGTAAGTTTCATGTATGTCTAGGCCTGAGACACTCCTTACAAATAAAGATTCTCTATCATAGAAAAGACAGCACTGCAATATGCTAATGTGAAAATCTGCCAGTATGTTCTACTCTTCTATTTCCTGTCTGTCACTCATTCAGGCTGCCTCCTACAAACTGAAGGTGGCACAGGAGGCTTAGGAAAAGAGCGGCTCCAAAGCTGGTTTAAAGTCATTTTTATTGCCCAGGATATTTTTTTTTCCTTATGTATTGGTTTTTTCTTTTTTTTTTTTTGGCTTTGTTTTCATTTTGTAACTATAAATTCAAGCTTAGGGAAGCTTGTTTTTGTCTTGGAAAACAAAACAAAGACTAAACAAAGCCTTTATAGTATTATTTGCAAACCTGACCTCATTTAGAAAGAGATGTAATTGCATGGCTAGAATACAGCTTCTAGCATGAATGATGCAGGTGACCGGTGATACTAAGAGGAGACAATGCACTGTTGACAAGATTATAATCTGCTGGTGGCATTGCTGAAAAAAAGCCCTTGCAAATTTCTAAACAACAGTAAACTCTGTTAGGAATCTCTAAAGTGTCTTACAGGCCAAAAAGGGAACAAAGTTAGTAAAATGCCCCAACAGAGTTTGAGTAAAATACTGGATTTGAGAGTTACTGGAATTGGGTATGTAAAAATAGGGTTGTAGGTCGGGATCATGCTTACAATAGGTCTCAAATTCAAACTACAATACACCACTTCACAGGCCACACGAATTTCCAGGGGCTTTTCGTCTCCCTCAGTAGGTGCTGGCAGAAGGTGTTCTCAGTCGTTTTCCAATATAGATGCCCAGCCACAAAGCCAACACGTGCGAAAGGAAGAGAGACAGGATGAAGACCTTTAGGAACTCTGGAGAGAAAATGCCTCCTTTCTTCATGGCTCCACTCTTCCTCATGCTTACAGACGCAGCATGTTTAGGATGTCTGAAATGGAACTCTTTGGGTGGGATGTTTTCAAGTCTACTGGACCAGTCTGATACCCAGTCTGCACTTTTCTTCAAGGCCTCAATTTCTTTTTCTCCTTCTACAACTTCTTCTGACTGAGAGCTGTGGTCCCTGCTAGTGTGCATCTCAACATCAAACATGATCTGCCCATCTTGTGGCGAAGGGCTGTCACAGTGAGAACTGCCTCTTGAGCTGCTCTGTCCCGACTCATGCTGTGCATCCAGAAGGATCTTCTCCATGTCTCCATTGTGGATAGAAGTCGAGGAAGGAACGTGCTCCAGCCCCCCATTCTTCCCATTTCCATTATCATTGCCATTGCTGCTGTTCATGGGTAGCTCCACCCAGGAACTGTTGAGGCCAGCGGGCAGGGGCTGCTCGCCTTCCTCGGAGTTGTTGTTGTTGTTGTGCAGGGGAGGGGGGGGGTCGACTAAGTGAGACGTGATCTGGAGACTGGAAGAGGCACGGCCGCAGGAAGACAGTATCCGGCTCTCTGACAGCAACACCGGAAAGTTTTGATTATGTAAATAAATAAGTCATTTGTAAGTATATTCAAATGGAAAATTCAAACAAAAAAACAGTTTTAGGTGTCCTAAGATTAGAAAAGATTGTAATTAATTTATAAACATAAATCCGAAGAAAACCAGAAAACCAGATAGTCTGTCCACAGGCCTTCTCCTATCTCTCTGTTTCCCCAAACCATAGTCTTCTTAGTACTACAACAGAACATCACAGCTATTTTAGTTATATAAATAAAACTGTCCTCTGCCCCAAAATAATGTTCAAAGATGAAAATTTTCAGTACTGAATATGACAAAACAACAGCAAACAAACAAAAAATAAGGAAGAAATAAAATCAATTACTATAACCACTTCCAGAAAATAGAAAGGAAAGATAATAATTCTCAAATAATTTTCTAAGGTTTTAATTACCCTCAGTTAAAATAGATGAGTAGAAGAAAATTATAGTCAATGCTAGGATTTCTCACAACATCAATATGAAGGTTATTGTCACATTATTCCAGAAAAGGTAGGTTTATCAAAAGACATGAACAACATTAGCAATTAGGACAGCTGCAAAATAAAACCAGAAAATTACATCTGGGAACAAACTTTCTTTTTTTTAAATAGATTTTTGCCTTTATTAGAATGGCATTAGGCCTTAAATATGCTAATTTTGGTTATCACATTATTGCTTTAATAAGAAACCACTTTAATGAGTTGCAATACTGGTCCAACAGTCTTGTCTTTCTTTTAAAGCAAGAAACAGAAAGTAAGTAACCAGAAAGCAGGACAGGCATCGGCTATCCGAGGAGACTAGCTTTTTAGATCTAGGCATTTGCAGAGAGAACCATTGGGAGGCAGAGGGGTGGAGCAGCTTGAGATAACTGGAACCCAGAGTGTGTGCCAAGTCCATTGAGGCTGCTTGTTGAATTCATCTTTTCATTGATCACATTTTTCCCTCCAATTCTACAGTTTTTCTTTGACTTTTTTCCTCAAAGTATAAAAAAGTATGAAATATAAAAAGCTTTGGCACTGCTCACTCAGCAGTACCCAATCAGTCATTACAGAGCTCTCTACGTACCCACAGAGCTCAGCACACTGGGGAAGTCAATAATATACAAAATATCAGGGCACAAAAAAAACTAAAACACATTTCTTTTTTATACAAAAAAGATTCAAATATTCAACCTAAAGAAAAACAATCATCTTGGCTATCTTCTACATTTGCATGTTGACACACTCATTAAATATTCCTGTATGATCATGTTTGGATAAAAACCTCAGAACCACTCAGACAAAAATCAGGTTATCAGAAAGATTATCTTATTTCTATCTCCCTAACCCCAATAAACAAGGAGTCAACTTTAGGACATGACTCCAAACACTGGATTGTGATGACAAATGGTCCAATTTCTTCATAATCCATTTTGGTGTGGCATACTTGGTAGAACTCAGGAGTTGAAGCCAGCATTGATCCTCCAAACCAAACTGTATACCGCTGCACGTGATGTGTAATAACTTGTACATCAATAGGCTTGGGCTTCAATCTACCACTGCTCGCTCAGCTCCTCACTTAACTTCTGCCTGGCATCTACAGTTCTCTTCAAATCTCTGAACATGGTTGAACCACCATAGAGGACAATGTTCTTGTAAAGTGGATGCCGGACATCAATGGGGCAATTCTGAATGACTTCATCTACAACTTCTGAGACAGGTTGTTTAAAATATGGTTTAGCAAACTCTGGATGGAAAAAGATCTCGGGTACCAGGCATCACTCATAACCAACATCAATGGAGAACTCTTTCTCTGAGATGGTGTTGACTACAGTGTACTGTTTGATCCACTTTGACCCATTGGTGTCATACTTGTTAAATCCTTTTAGTAAATCTGGGCAGACATAACTGTAGTGTTCCTTCACTGCTTTCGCAGTTTCCAGTGACTGTTCAGGAGGGATTCCTACTTCTCTGTCTCTCAGCAATTGCTGAATAAAATATGTTATATCTCTTCCTGCGATTGGAATGTGTTTGATACAGCTGCTGATAACATATCCTTCAGCCACAGGAATGACATGAATGACTCTGTCTCCACTGTCTATTACTGTACCCATCAGCATCTGCTCTCCTATTTGTCTTGAGGTCCAAGATGCAGCTAAGGCAAGAACAGCCTGCACAGCAATGTACAAGCCTGGAACACCGAAGGACTTGAACATTATTTCAGCAGTATATTCCCTATTTTCTGGAGTATTCAGTGGAGGTTCAGTCAAAAGAAATCAATGATCTTCAGGTTCTGTCCTTAAGTATTTAAAAATCACTTGCTCCATAACCTTTCCATTAAGTCTCAGTCTTCAACTATACCATGGCAAATTGGCCACTTTGTTGCATATGTGGGCTTTTCTATTGCTTCATCACCAATGAAAAAGTCTAGGTCATCCATACCTTTCATCACCCTCCTCTGGGCTTGATCACCACTTTTGAGGACTCTTTAAGGGAAGTACATGATGGGTTGAAAAACTGTGGTTCTGTATTTCCAGCATATCCTAGTTTTGTATATTCCATGCCACAGTCCACCACACAGGCAGGCAGCCATCCCACCATCTTCCTCCTCACCTGCTGCTGTTGTCCATTCCGTACTGCTAAGAGATCAGGGATAGAGATGTGAGATAGCTGATCATGCACTGGTCTGTGTCACTCTCGGTCTGCCTATCTGTGGGTAGCCCTGGAACAAACTTTCAAACATAAATGGAGAGAGTACAGAAGAGTTCAGAAGTCTGGATAATGGCATGACAGTATGTTCCTAACTTACTAACTTTAGGTTAGTTTAGTAACCCCCAACTAAACAAGTTGTCAAACAAAAATTAGACCAAAACTAAAGTAAGGCAAATGAAGCAATGAAGTACTCTTGTGTGATGATACTTTTCCTAGAAAGATGCAATCACATGTCTAACTTAGTACCGATAGAGAGCTCAAGACAGGCTACAATATAGACACTACCAAAGTCCACTTTGGTGAACCAATGAATTTCACAGGTTACTTATGGGAATACGGGTAAGGGGTTATTTACAGGAACAGAAATGACTCACATTCAGCTGCATTACCAAAAGCCCACTCCAACATGGATAACAGCTCATGAAAGCTGGAGACCTGGAACATACTGTGCAATCTGCACTCAGCTTAACAGGTTGGAGTATGCCATTTCCAAGTGACTCATTTGGTCTGAACCTTTTCCAGGCACTTAGATTGGTCTCTGCTTTTTCCAGTTAGCTGGTCTGGTCTCAGAGTCTTCTTTTTATAACTCAGCTTGTGTGAGAGTGACCTTAAGCCTGCTTTACTGTTTGTATAGTCTTGGTGTAGAAGAGGTATAGGATATCTCATCAGTTTCATGGACTTACTGCCTCTGTTTTGAGTTGTTTACCTTCTATCTTTAGAATCTTGGCTTGAAGAAAAGTGCTACATAACTTTGTTTTTTATTCTTTAATCCTTTTTTACAGTCCAGTCTTCATCCCCCTCCCAGTCTATACCCAGACAACTCCCCATCCTGTACCTGCCTCCCTCTGTCTCCAAGAGGATATACCCCCACCTCACCAGACCTCCCCATTCCTAGGGTCTCAAGTCTCTCCAGGATTAGGTTTGTCTTCTCTCACTGAGTCCAGACCGGGCAGTCCTCTGCTGTATATGTGTTGGTGGCCTCATATCATCTGGTGTATGCTGCCTGGTTGGTGGCTCAGTGTCTGAGAGATCTCAGAGGTCTAAGTCAGTTGAGACTACTGATCTTCCCATGGGGCCACCCTCCTCATCAGCGTTTTCCAGCTTTTCCCCAATTTATCCACTGGGATTCTGACTTCTGTCCATTGCTAAATATCTTTTTACACTCACTTTTGGAATCAAAGGTAAAGTCATGTTACAGAACACACAGAAATCAGGAGAAACATTGTTAATAAGAAACATTTAAAATTAGAAAAATATCTACCAATAACAAAATATATAAATTGTAATCAATGACAGTATTAATGTTACTGAATTTTCCATATGCTTTCTTACTATATCCTCAAGTACCTGCCTTAATAAACCATTTTGTTTCAGGAAAATGAAAGCATATTTACCTAAAATCCTGTACAAAAATATGTGTAGAAACTGTTGGTAATTGCTAAGACCCAGAAATAACTCAAAATTTCTTTAACTATACTACATATGGTGATGCAAACCCATAATTCTAACACTTAAGTAATAAGCAGGAAAATCAGAAATTTGAAGCCATCATGGGCTGCTGATGTTGGCTCAAACAAAAAAGTACTTTATCAGTCAATCTGGGATGTATGCCTTGGTAAATCCATACAATGGAAAATTATTCTATCAAAAGAAAGAGAAAATACTAATACACACAAAATGCTGATGAAATCTCAAATACATATTTGAAGCAAAGGAGAAAGTCTAAGAATACTGAGTCAGTAGGAAAGTTAAAACTATGGAGTTTGAGAACAGATCAGTGGCGTTTGGATTTCCTAGATGTGATTGCATTTCCTGTATCTTTTCTGTAGTGGTAGTTACATAAATGTATAATTCTATTAAAACTCAGAAATCTTTTCCAAATAATAAAGGAATGTATAGTGATGCTTTTTTTAAATTAATTAATTAATCCCAAATGTTGCTCTCCTCACAGAGTTCTTCCCTCTATCCTCCTTTGCCTTTCGGTACTCCGCAGGCAGCGCCCTTCCCTGGGGCATCAAGTCTCTATGGGATTATGCTCATTCTCTCTCACTGTGGCCAGACAAGGTAGTTATCTGCTACATATGTGCTAGGTGCCTCTAACCAGCCCATATATGCTCTTTGTTTGATGGCTTAGTCTCTGCTAACTCTCCATGGGCCAGCACCAAACCTTGACACTATTATTGATACTATGTTGTGCTTTGAAACAGGAATCTAGCATGGCTGTCCTCAGAGAGACCTTGCCAGTAGCTGACTGAGACAGACTCAGAAACCACACAGCCAAATATATGACTAAGTTTGTGGACAACTATGGAAGAGTTAGGGGAAGGATTGAAGGAACCGAAGGGGATGGCAACCACATAGGAAGGCCAACAGTGACGTCAACTAACAGTGGCACTTCTTTTTTTTTTTTATTGGATGTTTTATTTATATTTCCTATGTTGTCCCCTTACCCCATCCCACACCCACCCAGGAACCCCCAATCCCCTTACCCCTCCTCCTTCTTCTCTGTGGATGTAACCTCTATATACCCCCCCAATCCCAACTCCCCACCCTCAAAATTCCCACCCCCTGGGGCATCCAGCCTTCATGCGGTCAAGGTTCTCTTCTTCCACCTATGCCCAGCAGGGCCCTCCACTCTTACATATTCAACTAAAGCGCTGGATCCCTCCCTAAGTGCTCCCAGGCTGGTGGTTTAGACCCTGGGAGCTGTGGTTGGTTGGTATTGTTGCTCTCCTCATGGTGCCACAAATCCTTTCAGCTCTCCTACAGTCTTCACTCTAACTCCTCTATTGAGAACCCCATGATCAGTTCAATGGCTAGTTGTGAGCATCTGCCTCTGAGTATGTCAGACTCTTAAAGACCTCTGAGGAGATACCCATATCAAGCTCTTATCAGCATGCACTTCCTGAATTCCACATCAGCCTCTAACTTTGGTGATTGCACATGGGATAGATACTCAGGTGGAGTGGTCTTGAAACGGCATCTCCTTCAGTTTCTGTCCCTCACTTTGTCTCCATATTTGCTCCCTTGAGTAATTTGTTGCTCCTTCTAAGAAGGACCGAATCACCCCCACTTGGTCTTCCTTCTTTATGGGCTTCATGTGGCCTGTGAGTTGCATCTTGGGCATTGCAAGGTTCTGGGCTAATATCCAGTAATCAGTGAGTGAATACCATGTGTGTTCTTTTGTGATTGGCTTACCTCACTCAGGATGAAAATTTCTAGTTCCATCCATTTACCTAGGAACCTCTCAAATTCATTGTTTTTAATAGCTGAGTAATACTCCATTGTGTAAATATACCACATTTTTTGAATCCATTCCTCAGTTGAAGGACATCTGGGTTCTTTCAGCTCCTGGCTATTATAAACAAGGCTGCTATGAACATAGTTGAGCATATGTCCTTGTTATATGTTCGAGCTTCTTCTGGATATATGCCTAGGAGTGGTATAGCTGGATCCTCAGGTAATGCTATGTCCAATTTTCTGAGGAACCGCCAGACTGATTTCCAAAGTGGTTGCACCATCTTGCAGTCCCACCAACAATGGAGAAGTGTTCCTCTTTCTCCACACCCTCACCAGCATCTACTATCACCTGAGTTTTTAATCTTAGCCATTCTGACTGGTGTGAGATAGAATTTCAGGATTGTTTTGCTTTGCATTTCCCTGACGACTAAGGATGCTGAACATTTCTTTAGGTGTTTCTCGGCCATTCGAGTTTCTTCCCTTGAAAATTCTTTGTTAAGCTCTATACCCCATTTTTTAATAGGGTAATTTGGTTGTCTGGAGTCTAATTTCTTGAGTTCTTCGTATATATTGGATATTAGCCCTCTATCAGATGAAGGATTGGTAAAGATCTTTTCCCAATTTGTTGGTTGTTGTTTTGTCCTATTGACAGTGTCCTTTGCCTTACAGAAATTTTGCAATTTTATGAAGTCCCATTTGTCAATTCTTGATCTTAGAGCGTATGCCATTGGAGTTCTGTTCAGGAACTTTTCCCCTGTGCCCAAGTATTCGAGGCTCTTCCCAAACTTCGCTTCTATTAGTTTCAGTGTATCTGGTTTTATGTGGAGGTCCTTTATCCACTTGGAATTGAGCTTTGTACAAGGGGATAAGAATGGATCAATTTTCATTCTTCTACATGTTGTCCTCCAGTTGAACCAGCACCATATGTTGAAAATGCTGTCCTTTTTCCACTGGACAGTTTTAGCTCCTTTGTCAAAGATCAAGTGACCATAGGAGTGTGGGTTCATTTCTGGGTCTTCAATTCCATTCCATTGATCTTCCTGCCTGTCTCTGTACCAATACCAGGCAGTTTTTATCACTATTGCTCTGTAGTACAGCTTGAGGCCAGGGATGGTGATTTCTCCCGAAGTTCTTTTATTGTTGAGAATAGTTTTCGCTATCCTGGGTTTTTTGTTATTCCATATGAATTTGAGAATTTCCTTTTCTAACTCAGTGAAGAACTGAGTTGGGATTTTAATGGGAATTGCATTGAACCTGTAGATTGCTTTTGGCAAGATGGACATTTTATTATGTTAATCCTGCCAATCCATGAGCATGGGAGATCTTTCCATCTTCTGAGATCTTCTTCAATTTCTTTCTTCAGAGATTTGAAGTTCTTCTCATACAGGTCTTTCACTTGCTTGGTTAGATTCACACCAAGGTATTTTATATTATTTGCAACTATTGTGAAGGGTGTCCTTTCCCTAATTTCTTTTTCAGTCTGTTTATCTTTCATGTAGAGGAAGGCTACTGATTTGTTTGAGTTGATTTTATAACCAGCCACTTTGCTGAAGTTGTTTATCAGGTTTAGGAGTTCTCTGGTGGAAGTTTGGGGGTCACATAAGTATACTATCATATCATCTGCAAATAGTGATATTTTGACTTCTTCCTTTCCTATTTGTATCCCTTTGACTTCTTTTTGTTGTCTAATTGCTCTGGCTAGGACTTCCAGTACTATATTGAATAGGTAGGGGGAGAGTGGGCAGCCTTGTCTAGCCCCTGATCTTAGTGGGATTGCTTCAAGTTTCTCTCCATTTAGCTTGATGTTGGCTACTGGTTTGCTGTAAATTGCTTTTACTATGTTTAGGTAGGGGCCTTGAATTCCTGATCTTTCCAAGACCTTTCTTTTATCATGAAGGGATGTTGAATTTTGTCAAATGCTTTCTCAGCATCTAGTGAGATGATCATGTGGTTTTTTTCTTTAAGTTTGTTTATATAGTGGATTACATTGATGGATTTCCGAATATTGAACCATCCCTGCATTCCTGGGATAAAACCTACTTGATCATGATGGATGATTGTTTTGATGTGGTCTTGGATTCAGTTTGCTAGAATTTTATTGAGTATTTTTGCATCAGTGTTCATAAGGGAGATTGGTCTGAGCTTCTCTTTCTTTGTCGGGTCCTTGTGGGGTTTGGGTATGAGTGTAATTGTAGCTTCATAGAACGAATTGGGTAGTGTTCCTTCTGTCTCTATTTTGTGGAATAGTTGGAAGAGAATTGGTATTAGGTCTTCCTTGAAGGTCTGATAGAATTCAGCACTAAAACTGTCTGGTCCTGGGCTTTTTTTAGTGGGGAGACTTTTAATGACTGCTGCTATTTCCTGAGGGGTTATGGGACTATTTAGATGGTTTATCTGCTCCTGGTTTAACTTTGGTACCTGGTATCTGTCTAGGAAATTGTCCATTTCATCCAGGTTTTCCAGTTTTGTTGAGTATATGCCTTTGTAGTAGGATCTGATGATTTTTTTTTAATTTCTTCAGTTTCTGTTGTTATGTCTCTTTTTTCAGTTCTGATTTTATTAATTTGGATACTGTCTCTGTGCCCTCTGGTTAATCTGGCTAATGGTTTATCTATCTTGTTGATTTTCTCAAAGAACCAGCTCCTGGTTTTATTGATATTTTGTATTGTTCTTTCTGTTTCCATTTGGTTGATTTCAGCCCTGAGTTTGATTATTTCCTGCCTTCTACTCCTCCTGGGTGTATTTGCTTCTTTTTGTTCTAGAGCTTTTAGGTGTGCAGTCAAGTTGTTAGTGTGTGCTCTCTCCAGTTTCTTTTTGTAGGCACTTAGAGCTATGAGTTTTCCTTTTATCACTGCCTTCATGGAGTCCCACAAGTTTTGGTATGATGTGTCCTCATTTTCATTGTATTCTAAAAAGTCTTTAATTTCTTTCTTTATTTCTTCCTTGAGCAAGTCATCATTGAGTAGAGAGTTGTTCAGTTTCCATGTGCACGTGGGTTTTCCATTGGTTTTGTCATTATTAAAGACCAGTCTTAGTCCGTGTTGATCTGATAAATGCAAGGGATTATTTCAATCTTTTTGTACCTGTAGAGGGTTGTTTTGTGACCAATTATATGGTCTATTTTGGAGAAGGTACCATGAGGTGCTGAGAAAAAGGTATATTCTTTTGTTTTAGGATGAAATGTTCTATAGATGTCTGTTAAGTCCATTTGGTTCATAACTTCTGTTAATGTCAAAGTGTCTCGGTTTAGTTTCTGTTTCCATGATCTGTCCATTGCTGAGAGTGTGGTGTTGAAATCCCCCACTATTATTGTGTGAGGTGTAATGTGTGTTTTGAGCTTTAGCAAAGTTTGTTTTATGTATGTAGGTGCCCTTGCATTTGGAGCATAGATGTTCAGAATTGAGAGTTCACCTTGGTAGATTTTTCCTTTGATGAGTATGAAGTGTCCTTCCTTATCATTTTTGATTAATTTTGGGTGAAAGTCGATTTTATTTGATATTAGAATGGCTACTCCAGCATGTTTCTTGGGACCATTGGCTTGGAAAATTGTTTTCCACCCTTTTATTCTGAGGTAGTGTCTGTCTTTGTCACTGAGGTGCGTTTCTTGTATGCAGCAAAATTCTGGGTCTTGTTTGTGTATCCAGTCTGATAGTCTGTGTCTTTTTATTGGGGAATTGAGACCATTGATGTTAAGAGATATTAAGGAAAAATGATTGTGGCTTCCTGTTATTTTTGTTATTAGAGGTAAAGTTATGTTTGTATATTTATCTTCTTTTAGGGTTGTTGGAAGATTACTTCCTTGCTTTTTCTAGGTTGTAGTTTCCCTCCTTGTGTTGGCATTTTCCATCAATTATCCTTTGAAGTGCTGGGTTTGTGGGAAGATATTGTGCAAATTTGGTTTTGTCATGGAATATCTTGGTTTCACCATCTATAGTGATTGAGAGTTTTGCTGGGTATAGTAATCTGGGCTGGCAGTTGTGTTCTCTTAGGGTCTGTATGATGTCAGTCCAGGCTCTTCTGGCTTTTATAGTCTCTGGTGAGAAGTCTGGTGTAATTCTTATATGTCTGCCTTTATATGTTACTTGACCTTTTTCCCTTACTGCTTTTAGTATTTTTTCTTTGTTTTGTGCATCTGATGTTTTGATTATTATGTGACGGGATGTATTTCTTTTCTGGTCTAGTCTATTTGGTGTTCTGTAGGCTTCTTATATGTTTATGGGCATCTTGTTCTTTAGGTTAGGGAAGTTTTCCTCAATAATTTTGTTGAAGATATTTACTGGCCCTTTAAGTTGGGAATCTTCATTCTCATCTATACCTATTATCCTTAGGTTTGGTCTTCTCATTGTGTCCTGGATTTCCTGGATGTTTTGAGTTAGGAGTTTTTTGCATTTTGCATTTTCTTTGACAACTGTGTTAATATTTTCCACCTTATCTTCTGCATTTGAGATTCTCTCTTCTATCTCTTGTATTGGGTTGGTGATGCTTGTGTCTGTGACTCCTGATCTCTTTCTTAGGTTTTCTATCTCCATGGTTGTCTCCCTTTGAACTTTCTTTATTGTTTCTATTTCTAGTTTCAGATCCTGAATGTTTTTGTTTAATTCCTTCTTTGTGTTTTCTTCCATTTCTTTAAGGGATTTCTGTGATTCCTCTTTAAGGGCTTCTATCTGTTTACTTGTACTCTCCTGTATTTCTTTAAGGGAGTTACTTAATTCCTTCTTATAATCCTCTATCATCATCATGAGAAGTGATTTTAATTCTGAATCCTGCTTTTCAGGTGTGATGGGGTGTTCAGGGCTTGCTATATTGGGAGAACTGGGCACTGATGATGCCAAGAAACTTTAGTTTCTGTTGCTTATGTTCTTGTGCTTGCCTTTTGCCATCTGGTTAACTCTAGTGTTACCTGCCCTCACTGTGTAAGACTGGAGTCTGTATTTTCAGTTATCTTGCTTATTGCAGAGCTCCTCGGAGCTTAGATCTCTCTGTGGTCTTATGCTCCTAATCTCCTGGGTGGAAGAACTCCTGAGACTCAGGCCACCTCTTGGATCTGGAAATGCTTCTGCTCTGATTGCAGTGGCTCCTCGGCTGCTCTGAGTGCAGTGGGTCCTTGATGACTCAGGACAAAAATATGGAACGCTTCACGAATATGCATGTCATCCTTGTGCAGGGGCCATGCTAATCTTCTCTGTATCATTCCAATTTAAGAATATGTGCTGCCGAAGCGAGCACAACAGTGACACTTCTTAAAAGTAATTTTTTCTCTTAGTAAGTTAAAAATAGCCTTTTTGCTTATGTAAACACTGTGAATATTTAAAATAGGAGAGAAATTTCTGTTTTGGACTGGTCAGAATTAATATGTTATAAAAATAGTTTATGAATTTTGAAAACAAAATTTAGATAGATAAAATATAAATCAAATTATAGGAGCCTAAAAATAGACAGCTGAGATGGTGGGTGCAGAAGACATAGTCAGAAAACTTTGACATTTGATATACAACTGATATAGACAGCGTGGTACAGAGGGGGGAGAGAACCTGGTAAGTGAGTAGTCTGAAACATAAAGGGCATGTTTAATGGAAACCCTAGTCTTCATAACCCATAAAGAAATTGGATTGTTTTGATAAAGAAGAGGAAATGATTATTACAAATATTCTAGGGAAATGTACCTTTAGTAAAATATATAATATGGATTGTAAATGAGGAAGACTCATGAAAAAGTTAATTGTTCTAGCTCTAATATGAAGAGAAAATCATTTCTTCTAAAACAATACTGACAAGACTTCATAAAGTAATTGAAGTGCCAACAACTTTGAACTATGGACATAATTTAAAATACAGTAGTTTAGTATAGTTTTCAACTTTTGAGAAAGATAAAATCGGTTTGGATGAATACATCAAGCAGTGATAAATATAACTGAATACATTTTTCTATTACTGGAAAAATCATTTTAACTTTGAAATCAAGATCTAATGACTTCTATCATCTTTTGTTTAATTGGCAGAAATTACCTAATGACAATGTTATAACATCTTCAAAATAGTCAACAGGAAGCCTTACCATCAAGGTAAAAATTTGTTATAATAGGTGATTATACATTTCGTTATTGTTCAATTCTGACCTAAGTGTTTAGAATGCATTCATACCATATATGGAATTGATTTCCCAAGTGAATACAGCATCCTGAGATACTAAAGCAAGAACCAGGCCTCTTATTTTTCCTTCTGTCAAAAAACAATAGAAATCAGGAAATTCATGTTGTCCTCCCAAATCTTTATCTTTTTCTACATTGTTACGAGTATATTAGTATGAGACATGCTTACTATAACCTATAGATAGAAACCCACTCACCAAATTTGAGCAATGTAGAATCAATACAAAAATAGTAATCCTTTAGACTATGGCAAAAATGTAAATGCTGTGGATCCCAAGTGAACATTCCAAGAACAAAACAAGTGACATATACATTTAATGGAAATATAAATAAAATACATTGTAGATGTTCATTGAAATGAGGGTAAGTGGATTGTTATGTACAGCATGATAAAACATTAAAATATCTAAAAAGAAGCAGGAAAGATGATAGAAAACAGAGCATATTATTACCCTCTGAATATCTACTTGTCTCATTTCAAAATCTAGATTCCTTTGTCATACTAAATAAAAAAAACAAGACATAATGCATAGTAAATGTAAAATACACTGGAATGTTCTTTTGAAAGCAAGTAAACCATCTTTCTAAATGATATGTAGTTAATTTTGAACTTCACTTTGAAGTCAGCATACTTTCATATTTTATAAAATATCCTGTGTGCTACTTAGTTCTTACTTGATTACTTAGACTAGAATCTATCATTAATTGACACCTCACGTTTATTATGACAAGCAAAGAAATTTGTATAAAGAAATTAAATAATGATTTATTAAGGCAGAACAATACTAAGATATGTATCATAATGCTCAAAGGGGGTATGCTCAAAACATATTATTATAAAATGTTAACTTTAACTATTATTACATAGAAAATACATGTTATTGTGATACTTGCAAAATTTCATAATACTTCCTATGAAAGGCTTTGTCCTATGTTTGTGGGGTATTATAAAGGTGGAGAGGTTTCACAAATATACCAATGATACAATGATTCTCACCCATAGACAAGTATATTTTATTCCCAAGATGTATGGGCATGAGTGGAAGTTGAAATGTGCTTTTATGTGCTCATCTGTAAACTGCAGAAAATTTCCCTACAAATGTTCCATAAACAATTTCCTCAAGAAGAGTTGTTACCAAGGAAGCAAAGGCAGTTTTGTGATCTCACATGTTATTCTAATAAAACACTGCAAACAGTGACTACAAGGCTGGTTTCTAAATGGAAAAAAGGAAATATGATATTGATCAAAAGGAATCAACCTACAGTTGTAAAATTAATAAGTTCAGAAAAGCTAATGTATAACATGTGCTGACAAATATGATTATTTTGTTGCTAAAAATCATATGATGTGCATATATGTGAGCTCACTTTGACTACAGATATTTTTGTGAATTAAATATTTTATTTAGAAAAATGTAAAGTGTTTCAAGTAGATATCTAGGTTCAGGCAGATATTTCATTCTTAAAAACTCTTCTCCAATCACAATGTTTAAGGACATTTAAAAGGTAGTCCTTATATGAGGAAATCTGTAAACATAGATTCTTCAGTCTATTTAGGGAAAATTTCAAACCAAACTTAAATAAAAGAAAAACTATAATTTGAAGACACATAAGCTTTGCTTTTATAGGGCTAATTATTGCAAGTACAGTACACACCTATCGATATTTTATATATCTGTTTTATGTCTCACATACTATTATGCATGTCAGAGATTTACTTTGGAAATATGCAATATATGGAAAGTACACTAAAACATCCTTTATGTACAAAGAAGTCTGTTAATTATATTATCACTTTCACAGTTCAGTCTGTCTTCTTTTTTTTCATGTTTGAAAGTTCTTTTTTTTAATAATTTATTTATTTTTTCTCAAATCATAATTCATTCACACAGGGGTTATAAACACAGAAAGGCAGGATGTGGGGAAGGGGATGACACTGGAGTGTGGGTGTTCAGGGGGAATCCTGGGTTCCCTGAGGGAGAAGCCTGACTGCATAGGGGTTGATGTCAAAAGTATCCCCTCTCCAGGAAAAAGACATTGGGATGGGTATGGCCCTCATGCCTCACTGGACAGTGACAGAGGGACCAGAGCCATTACAAGCTCCCTTTCAATTACTGGAGGTCAGGCCTCTATCCCCGCCTTCGCAAAATTAGAATTGTCACAGCCCTTTTATACTCAGAGAAGGGAGGAGATGTCAGGGGCAGCCCTGCTTATACACTGAAGGCCTAAAATCAGCCATAGGCTTAAAATCAGCAATAGGCCTGTCATACATGTATACTAACACCAAGTCTTGGGTCTCTGTGAAAAAACATTCAGTCTGTATTCTTGTACCAAAAAGCTAAACAAGTCAAATTGTAAGTAAATGTAAAAGCTACTTCTGGAATGTGTAAAAGAGTACATTTGTATTAATGAATCAAATTATGAGTTTGGCATCAGTCTCATGTTCCTAATGTTCCTGTTATTGTTAGGATGCTTTAGAATGTCAATGCCTGCATTAGGCAATATTCAAACTGTTAACAAGACAGAACAGGCATTAAATCTTGTAATTTCTTTTCTTCAGGTTGTAACAAACTTCTCTTCTATTCTTGAGAGAAGTACAGGTGGTCTCTTCTACCAAACACACACAGAAAATCATGTTGGTCAGGGCCCTGACTTCACAACCTGTGTCTAGTCTCAGATGGGACTTATGACATTCCTTTCCAGATTTCTATGGGAACTTTTATATATGCCTGATAAAAACACAGGAAAACTTAGTTCACTGAAGAATTAAACTTTCCTTGCTCATTATACTTCATTCTCATTCTTTTCTGATGCTGCCCTGAGAGAAAAATTTCCCCAATCCAATATCTGTCTCTCAAAAAATTTTGGTTCCTAATCAGACACAAATATGTTCAGAACATTTCCACAAGTGGTAGTTGCAAAAAGAGGACACTCAGAGCAAGTAAGAAGGGCAAGAATTTTTCCTTTCTATATTAACAAGTGGATCTGTGTTTTCTTTGATTTTAAAAAATGTGTTGTCATTCCTCCAGTCTACACTCCTTAAGGGCAGATAGGCGTGTCTACCCCTCTTACAACCAATGGTCTGCAGGTCTCCAAGGAGATATGCTGCAGTCAGGGTAGTAGGTGAGACCACCACCTCAATAACACAACAATTGTGATTTCCCCCAATGAGCTCAGCAGACACTAGACCCCTCCCCTTCTGGCTAACCCTATCTTCCTTATAGTCTGTACCTCCTCTGGTACAGATAGGAGTGTCTGCCCCGCTTACCACTCAACAGTCTGCAGATTTCCCAGGAAATCTCCTGCAACAAGGGACATAGGTGTCCCAGGAGATCTGCTTCAAACAAGGACACAGGAGGCAGGCTCCAGACAGAGACACCCAGGCCAGATAACACCAGTTAACATGCTGGCGAGGATGTGGAGAAAGAGAAACCCTTCTCCATTGCTGTGGGAGTGCAAACTGGTACAACCACTCTGGAAATCAATCTGGAAGTTCCTCAGAAAATTGGAAATTTATATACCTGAAGAACCAGATATGACTCTTGGACATATACCTAAAAGATGCCTTACCATACCACAAGGACACATGTTCCACCATGTTCATAGTAGCCTTATTTGTAAGAGCCTGAAGCTGAAACAATCCAGATGTCCCTCAGCCTAAATATAGATACAGAAATTGGGTTCTTTTACACAATGTAATACTATTCAGCTATTAATAATGAGGGCAACATGAATTTTGCAGATAAGTGGATGGGACAAAAAATATCCTGAGTGAAGTAACCCAGATTGAAAAGACCATGCATGGTATATACTGGATAATAAGTGGATACTAGCCAAAAAAGTACAGAATACCTAGGATACAATCCAGAGACCTTAAGACATTTAACAACCAGAAAGGCCCAAGTGAAGATACTTTAATTCCACTTAGAAGGTGGAAGAAAATAATCTTGGGAAGCAGAGTGAGGGAGGCACCTGGGTGGGAGAGGGAAGGGGGAGGGGAAAAAGAGAACAAGATCAAGTATGAGGGCATGGGAGAGAAGCCCAGAGGGCCAGCACAATATATGGAAATTTGCAGCTTGAGGGGAGAGTGGGAGGTGGGGGGACCCTTTAGAAAGCACCATCAACCTGGTAGGTGAGAGACTTTCAGGCATCAATGAGGGTGACCTTAGCTGAAATGCTCAACAGTTGGGAGACAGAACTCGAAGAAACACCTGAGGCATCCGGAAGTGGAAGAGGCCTAGTTGAGGACAGGAAGAAGCATCCTCTCAGAGACAGGGGAAAGGAGGAATGAGATGTGGCAGTGGGAACTTGGAGAGGCAGCAATGGCTGGATTGTAAATAAAAATAAAAAATAATGCATTGTCCTTACAATGTGTCACAAAACCTACAAGCATGTCTATATGTACACACACAGAGGACATAAAAACTAAATAGAAAAATGAGAGAAAGAGAACTTCCCAGATACATATTTTAAGTTGTGCAGTACAAATTGCATTTGTATGCTTGTCAGTTATTATACCATGTACAGACCTAACCTATTAAATATGTCTGATAAAATTCTAGACAAAATATTTCTATAGGTAGAGTACCTACAAAATATCAATTTTGATTATCCACTTGTGCCTATATCTATATTTTGAAAATTGTTGCATTTAGCTTTTGTTTAATGGAAAGTTCTCTATGTTCAGTAAAGAGGAGAACAAAAGCATCATACATTATACTCTATGACAGAAGATGTCAATTTTACATTGACACAAGAACAGTAGTGTTTCTCAAATCTTCTCTCTTTCTTGGGTTTGGGATTAATCTCATGGCTTTGTGTATTGTAGGAATATATTTCTCCACTGAACAAGATCTCCATTCCCCATACCGATGAGTTATGTGGATTAGAATCATTTTGATCTCTACTTTACACAAATTTCTTTTTTTTGTTTTGTTTTGTTCGAGACAGTGTTTCTCTGTGTAGCCCTGGCTGTCCTGGAACTCACTCTGTAGACCAGGCTGGCCTCGAACTCAGAAATCCACCTGCCTCTGCCTCCCAAGTGCTGGGATTAAAGGTGTGTGCCACCATGGCCCGGCTCACAAATTTCTTGATTCACTTTTGATATTATTACTTGATGACATACAAAGAAGATTTCAGGAATTACACTCTGTGTTCATAAATTAGTACTATATCCTTTCTACAACAGGGGTATGCAATGTGTAACTGTCTGCTGCTAGGCAACTTAAGTTGTCTCTATATCCCTTTGGATTTGAATTTGCCATTTTCCTAGTTGCACAGCCTATAGTAAAACAAGTTACTTACCACAGCTGCCTAAGTATCTAGACATGGGAATTCAGCTTGGTCCTATGCGCATGCTAATTTTGTGTGTCACTATTCTAATCTACTTGAAAAAAAATGGCAATAGGAAAGGTTAAGTAAAATACAAGAATCTAGATATGATACCCATCAAGGTAATTAGCTTTTGTGAGCATTTTGAATTATTTTATAGCTACTGTAATTACTTTTTCTCAACTCTTTAATTCTGATGTACTGTTGTATAAATAACGTGATTAAGTTAAAAAAAATTGAGTCCATGTATTTGTGAAATTCAAAATCAGTAGTTCTCCCCAATCTGTGAACTTAATATATGTTATACTACTTAGTAAATGACCATAAGATATTAGTTATTTATTGGTATAAATGTATTCACTATTTTGACTTCACTTTTTAAATAGTCTACATTAATTTTCACATATTTACTCATCTTTACATGACCTATTTTTCTATGTTGACCAATGATTTACTTCACTATTTTGTAAAACTAGGTATTCATCTTTCAGATGACTCTAGATAAATGCAATAAATTTAAGTTCTTCTGATTTTTGTTCATAGTGTATTAAGCTGGCTAGCTACTGAATTTCCTTAAGCAACTCAAATTTTGTTGCTAAACAAATTCGTTTGTTCATATGATTTTGGACTTTTCAAAGCACTTATGTTTGAATATAACTCTTTAACATGTATATTCATTTATTGACAATGGACAAAAGCATAATTGATGAAGACCTTGCATTTCCATATGTACTGAAATATAAAATATGGTAGCATTTTTACTTCCATATCCACATGAATATCAGTTCTTGAAGCCTGGGACATCCACATCAGGATTAGCTCCTTTCAGAACTTAGAAAGATAGTAGGTAGTTTTATACCTTCGTAAAAGAAAAGGCTTTATTGTTGCACTTCATGAAGACCACAATTCATATTTAGATAGAGTGTGTTTTGTAAAGTAGATGTCAGTCCCTATAAGGCTTAAAGGATAAGCAAAACAGTAGAGACTAGCAAGGCTAGAACTTCACCTAGGATAGTCTATAGTCGCAATGATGAACAAGTAGCATACCATTAATTCCTGATCCAACTCCATAATATCAGGTTCCTTGTTTATGAGAATATCATGACCTTCCATTACCTGCTTTTCCAATAACCAAGGAAAAAGAAGGAAATCAGGAACAGACTTCTTTTCTCATACTCTGTTTATAAAAATCTCCAGTATTCTTTTTATACAAAAAGAGATTTCTTTATTCTTGTTTTCCACCTATGAGGCACTGGCCTTTTGAATTTTAATATTTAGGTTAAACTTACTTTTTCTTTTTATATAATTTCTTTATATAATTGAAATAGTATTTATTCTATGTACATATTTTGACTCAAGAACAAATACTTGAAAGTCATACACAAATCTACTGCTTTTTATTGAAAGCTCTCACTAAATTACATAAACATATCAGAATATATTTGTTCATTTTTCTTTATATTTGCTCTTGCATGAAAATTATTGATCATTATTAAGCAGGTAAGATATTTAAGGAACTGGACTGTAACACACCCTTCCCTCAAGGTTGGGGAGATATGTGAAAGAGGAGGTATAAAGATTATAAGAGTCAGAGGTGATGAACAGCTCCAATAAAACAGTGTTTTCCAGAACAACACAGATGATGCACATATGAACTCACAGAGACTGGTACAGCATACACAAAACCTGCACAAAGACAAACCACACAAAATCCCAGTTTATAGAAAGAAAGAAGAGCACAAGTTCCCATCACTAACCAAGAAGCTACTTTGAATTGATAATTGCTGGGAGTAGCAAAATAATCAGTTTTCTTCAATGACATGATACTAGGTGTATCAATCACTCTCCAGATCAAGCCTTATACTCAGTAATAATTGGCTAACATTTGTGAATTTATTTCCTCTTCTCTCTCTCTCTCTCTCTCTCTCTCTCTCTCTCTCTCTCTCTCTCT
>NW_021604640.1:1610933-1656860 GCF_004785775.1 Grammomys surdaster | reverse complement strand
TCTCTCTCTCTCTCTCTCTCTCTCTCTCTCTCTCTCTCTCTCTCTCTCTCTGTGTGTGTGTGTGTTTATGTGTGTGTTTATTTTTATTTTGTTGGATGTGGTCTGTTTTGCTTTATTTTTGTATTTATTTTTTTAAGAGAAAGAACATGAAGTTGAGTGAGACTTCTGAGAGGAGTTGAGGTAAAAAAAGAATATGACAAAACTACATTATTTTTTAATTTTTTTGTGAAAGATGTTGTTTTCTAGCAGTTTTCTCCTTAAGATAATAGGCAAACAACTCAAAATAGCTTCAGAATGTAACAGAAACTAACTAGATTATATTCACTAGGGCAATTCCTCTCAGAATAAACAATCAAGACCACTGAGAGTCACTCTCAGAGCAACCAAGCTACATAGAAGACTCCAAAACCAGACCAGCTTCCTGGAAGAAATAGGCTACCTGCCTGGAAGAGATATAGACGAAATAAGACACCTAGAAAAGACACTCACTAGCATTTGATCTGCCTGCAGACTTTGTAGTGTGCTTCAGGTCTCCAGCTTCTTTGAGCTGTCATGCACACTGGGATGGGCTCAGGTAATGCAGCTATCTTTGAGTCATTTCGGTTTCTCAAAGTAACTGTCACTCATATTCCTATAAGTAACCTTGACAAAACTCATTGTTTCACCAAGTTCAACTTTGGTGATATTCTTACTTTGTTTCTTATGACTGCTTCATCTAGTGAGTAGACATGTGTGTTACATCTCCACAAGACAATTCTTATCACTCAACAGATGTTTAAGGGAGAGTTAAGGTAGTATATTAGAAAAAGCACTAGGATAAATATGTATTATTTTCTTTTGAATTCTATTTATCTCTTTTAGCCCAGGCTAAATATCTCTTTTAGCCAAGGTTAGCCTTGATCTCACTATGCAGCTGAGGATGCACATGAACTTCCATCTACCTACCAATTTCTTCCTTTCAAGTTATAGGATTAAAGACATATACCACTAAGACTAGTCTATATAGTTCCAGTGATCAATCTAAGGACTTTATACATGCAAGTACTCTATCAATGGTTATATCCCTAACTGAACTTTTAAAATTAATCTGGAGTAGAGTTGAGAAACAAAGAATTCCGTGCTTCTGAAAATAATATTTGAATCCATTCTCATTCAGTTAATAATACTTTTTTTGTCCGTACCTCGTATTTTTATTGGTTATTTTATTTATTTACATTTCAAATGTTATCCCCCTTTCCAGTTTCCCATCCACAAGCCCTACCCCTTCTTACTACCCCCTGTCTCTGTGAGGTACTCAGCCACCTGCCCAACCCACTCCTGCCTCAGCGTCCTAACGTTTCCCTATCCTGAGTCATCAAACCTCCACATGACCAAGGAGCTCCCCTCCCAGTGATGCCAGATAAGGCAATCCTCTGGTACATATCCAGCTTTAGCCATGGGTACCCACTCTGTACTCTTTGGTTGGTGGTTTAGTCCCCGGGAGCTTTGGGAATTCTGGTTGGTTGATACTGTTCTTCCTTTGAGGTTGCAGACCCCTTCAGCTCCTTCAGTCCTTTCTCTAACTCCTGCATTGGTGTCCCCATGCTCAGTCCAATGGTTGGCTGTGAGCATCTGGATTTGTATTGATCAGGCACTATCACAACAGCCTCTCAGGAGACAGCTATACCAGGCTCTTGTCAGTAAGCACGTCCTGGCATCAGCAATAGTGTCTGGGTTTGGTGTTATCAGAGGGGATGGATCTCTAGGTGAGCCAGTCTCTGGATGGCCTTTCTTTCAGCTTCTGTTCCTCTCTTTGTCCTTGTATTTCCTTTTGACAGGAGGAATTCTGGATTAGTATTTTTGAGGTGGGTGGGTGGCTAAGATTGACATGTTCAGCTTATTTGACATTAAGAATATATGTATATATCAAAAATTACATTGTATTCCATTAACAAATATACATTTTCTATGTCAAAAATTTTGAGATAATTTTTAAAATAATACATTTGTTTTCTATTAGCAAACCATGACACATAGTTCATGATATGTTTTTCCTTTTTAACTTTTTAGCACGGAAGCACTAAATTGAATACTTCAATGTGCAGTTTTGTCATAAATATTTCTATATTTTCTTAATTTTGATTACTTTTACATTTCCTAGTTTTATGTAAGTGCTTTTTCCAATAAAACAAATCCAATAAATTTGGAACATGAAGTAGCAGAAGTCTAATTAATATGTAAATATGTACATAAAACATAACTGGTAAGGCAGTACAATGTATAATACTCACAGAAAATAGTATATTTCATATATTGAAATTGTTTCACATTGCTTCCAAATTTAATACCACAAATCTATAAGATATATGGTGGTATGGTATCTCAATATAAAATGTTTTGAAGAATTAAACATTAGACATTACATTAGTACTGAAAGCATAAAGGAAAACCTTAGGGATATTGGATCAAACCACATAAATATAGGCAACAATAACAAAAGTAAACAAGTGGAATCATATGAAAATAGAAATGGTCTACAGAGCAAACGATTAGTAAAGGTAAAAGACATAGCTGAAAAAATATTTTAAAATTACACATCTGACAATAAAATAATAATCAGATTTAAAAGGAGCTCAAATAATAGTACTAATAAAACAAATACCTAATTAGAATAAGATAAAGAACAGAGTAAACCATTTTTAAAAGCAAAAACAAAAATAGTTAACACACACACACACACACACACACACACACACACACACACATATATATATATATATATATATATAATGCTTAATATTATTAATAATTAAAATATATACCAAAACTCCAGTATAATAACAGTAATATCAACGGTGCTATCAGAAAGGCAAAAAATAAATTACAAGTCAATCTTCCTTGAAAAAGAAATTCCCATATGCTGTTGCTGGGAGTCTACATTAGTACCCTTCTACTATAAAATCCACACACTCCACTACTAAGTATATACTCAGAGGAAACAAAATAAGTATACTGAAAATACACCTGTACAGTTATCTTTATTATTCACTCTGTTCAGTAAACAGGGAACGGAAGCAACCTAAATGTTCAAGTGTCAGAAAATAAATAGTAAAGAATATGTGGAATATATATTGGAATATTACCTACTTATTGCCCCCAGATCCCTCCCAAAAGCATGAAGCCTTGTCATTGGTCACATGGATGGATCTCAATAGGATTGTATAGCATTAAACTGGGTAAAAATGTCTGCTTAACCAAATATAAGTATTACTATTAGCAATGTCACTGGCATTTCATGGAAATGACATGATGAATTAGGAGAGAGTATCACAAATACAAAAATGCAAAACTTTCTTTTACTTATGAGAGAATGAATAAGCTATGACCGTGATAATGTCAACATCGCAAAAACCAGAAACAAAAGCTAGTTAAATAAGATTAACCCCAAATTCAGTTTAATTTATAATTTTAAATTATATGCTGAACAAAATTCCATTATTAGCATTATTGGAATAATCAGAAATACTTAAAAATAGACTTCATTATAGTCATGATTTCTTAAATTTTATATGTGTACTATTATATAGGGATTTTATTGACAACTTCATTGGGGTATTTGTGCATTGTATATATAATCTAGACAGTTTTCATTGAAATATTACAGTCATAGGAAGTCTCTGAATGATCACTTTGATTTCAAAAACAATGAGTCAACACTTCTTATGTAAATGTTGGCAGGTAAATTCATATGAAAGTCCTCTATGGAGTTTCAGATATTTGCTAAATAATACTTTGCTGCCTTCATGTCCAACCCATTGATTACTAATAGAAGAGAGTTAGCATATGGGGAGCCAGAGAAGTTATTGTCCATTAATTTTATCATTTGCTTATGAAATCAAAAATAAAGTAGGGGAGGTAAGAATCATCTTCAGTTAAGCAGGCCAATAGTAGTTACATACTCTTTGACTTGAAGGAAAATTCCTAGAAATGCTTCTACAATTGGAGAAGGTTTCTAAATGGTAAGTATTTAAATATTACTAATATTTGAGTATGGTTTGTCACCCCTAAAGCTCAGGTTGAAATGTAATTCCTATTATGAGATGTTATGAAGTAAGGACAGTTTGAAATTTGAGATGGGGATTATGATTCTGCTCTTATGAAAGCATTAATTCAATAATACAATTAATGGTGAAGAGATTGATGTGCAATGAGCTACCTTGAGAATGAAGTGTATATACAAGCCAGTTTGTCTAGATCTCTTTTACTCTGTCTCTTATTGTGTGACAACTTGTACTATCTGACCAAAAAAAGAAAAATGTCCATCAACACTAGGTATGGTCCTTTGACCTTTGACCATAACTATAAGCCCAATTATTCCTGTCTTAATTCACATACTCAGTTCATAGTTTTATTATCAACAGACTATTAAATTCACCAGAGGAATGCTATATGTTTTTGTAGATCTTTCAATATTGCTTAAGGGTGTAGACTAAAAGGACAACAAAGATTACCATTACCTGTGACATTCTTCAGAATAACAATAAAAGGAAAACCCATAAGAATACTCCTTAGGAAACTTGTACTGTCTGGTTTTGTGTGTCAATTTGACACAAGTTGGAGTTATTTCAGAGAAAGGAGCCTCCCTTGAGGAAATTCCTTCATGAGATCCAGCTGTAAGGAATTTTCTCAATTAGCAATCAAAACTTGGAGGGCCCATTGTGGGTGATGCCATCACTAGCATGGTAGTTCTGTGATTCTATTTGTTTTAATTTATTTTTTATTTATTTTTTAAATCAAATCGTAATTTTTACTTATTCACACAGGGGTTATAAACACAAAAAGACAGGACATGAGGAAGGGGATGACACCGGAGTGTGGGTGTTCAGGGGGGGTACAGATATCTTTCAGAACAGGGTATCGGCTGGGTGACAGTTCAGGGGCAGGTCACTACGACTCTGCCTATGATTCACTTGTCCTTATCTAAGTTGGGATTATCTGCCAAGGCTACCTATTTACGAGGTCTATGACTACTCAGGCTGGTAAGTTTCCACAAATCTTCCTGTTTACAATAGCTTATGGCCATCTGTTTCAGTGTTTTTCCCCAGAGACCCAAGACTTGGTGTTAGTATACATGTATGACAGGCCTATTGCTGATTATAGGCCTATGGCTGATTTTAGGCCTTCAGTGTATGAGTAGGGCTGCCCCTGACATCTCCTCCCTTCTCTAAGCATAGAAGGGCTGTGGCGATTCTAATCTTCTGGATTCTATAAGAAAGCAAGCTGAGCAAGCCAGAGGAAGGAAGCCAGTATGTAACATCCCTCCATAGACTCTGCATCAGCTCCTGCTTCCTGACCAGCTTGATTTCCAGTCCTGACTACCTTTGGTGATGAAAAGCAATGTGGAAGTGTAAGCTGAATAAACCCTTTCCTTCCCAACTTGTTTCTTAGTCATGATGTTTTGTGCAGGAATAGAAATCCTGACTAAGACAAAACTGCTCAATATTTTTGTCTCTGATACAACATTTGTCACTAAATCACTGTTATGTATGATGATATATGTCTTTAATCTTAGAATATGGGAGATAAAGGCAGGTGAATCATTCTGAATTCTCAGCCATTTTGGTCCAAATGTCGAGTTCCAGACCAGCTATGACTACACAGTAAGATCTAATCTCAAATATGTACTATTACTTTTAATGACTTGGTATCTTTGCTTTATGTGCATTTTGTTTTATAATTAACTAGTTCAATATCATAGTCTCTCTTTCTCTCGCTATTCTGTCTCTCTCTGCCTCTCTCTGTAACTTTCATTTTCGTGTGTGTGTGTGTGTGTGTGTGTGTGTGTGTATCTGTGTGTGTGTGTTTGTATGGTGACTACAGAAGCACCTAGATATCCGGTCCTCCCCTTCTCTTGCTCATGGCTGCATATAGCAGGTTAACTAGCCTAGGAGCTTATCATAATTATCCTTCTCAAACTCCCACTTTACTATACAAATATGGAGATTACAAATACATGCAACCATATGCAGCTTTTACATTGGTTCATGATTTCATATTTGTGTCACAAGGATTTTTTTATATACTTAGCCATTCTCACGGGCTCTCATTCAGTTTAACAGCTACACGAAAGTTGAAATCTAAGGAAACATTTGCATATATTTATTTGAACATATTTAAATTAAATATAGCCACAGTTTTTAATACAAGAAAAATAAGTCACTTCTGACAGAACCTTAAGCAAATAACAAATGTTAAAGGAGAAATGAAAATTCAGTCCTCCAAAAAGGTTATATACACACCTAGATGGTACACAATACAAAGAGGTTAGCTCTGAAATGATATCTTCAGGCACACACACTCACAAAAAAATGAACTCAATAGTTTCTATTTATATATCTGTGCATGTATGTGGCATAAATGAGAATGGCTCCCATGGACTCATATATTTGAATACTTGGTACCCAATTGATAGAATCATTTAAGAAGGATTAGGCAGTGTGGCCTCGTTGGAGCAGTATGTCACCATGGGCAGGCTTTGATGTTTCAAAAGACTCAGACCATTTCCAGTGTATTGTTTGCCTCCTGCTTGAGGATCCTAAAGTAAGTTCTCAGCTGTTCCTGCTCCCAAGTCTCTGTTCCACCATCACAGACTCTAACCTTCAGGAACTATAACACTTTCTTTTATAACGTTCCTAGTTATTGTGTTTTGTAACTATGGCCATATACACATATGGCAATAACAGTCAAAGAAAAGGGCCATCTTCAAACATTAAGGATAAGGCAAGAAGGAGAAAAAAGGCTATCAATCTGAGCAGGAATGGGTAGAGAATATGGGAGGGGTAACTGGGAAAATTAGGAAGAAAGGGAAAACAGTAAGTTATATAATTATATTTTAACTAAAAGATTTTAAGAGAGAGAAAAACTTGTAGACTATCATACAAAAATTCTAAACACCAGGCATAAGATATCTGCTTCAACATTTTGACACAAGAAAAAGTATGTTGTTCTTTCCCTTTGTTGCCTCCCATAGGTTGAAGATAAGTTCCAGCTGTTGAAGTTACTATGCATTTTGGACACCAGATAAGGAGAAACTGAACTAGATCTGATGTAAAAGTCTCCTGCATTCAGGGTAGCTTTCATAACACCAGAAGTTGCTATTCAAATTTCTATGGGAAGGAAGTAGACAATAGTCATAGCAAGGCATAATGCCTATGAACCACAATGATAATCAGCATGATACAAAAAACCTAAGGGTACACTCAAATCTTGGTATTAACCAACACAAAATCTCTGTTTTGATCTAAGCTATTCAACAGTAATAAACTCATGTCTGGTACTGAAAACCTCTCAACTACCTATGGCTAATGAGACCATATTTTTTCTAGATAAACCTACTACTGATACTTTACAAAGAAGCGTAATTACTGCAACTGCCTACCTTCTAAATATTTATCCTTATATCCACAAATAAATGTAGTTTTCATTTCTCATCAAAACAATTTTGGAATACAAGTCAAAACAGTAAAACACAACTGGTCAAAACACGAAGAACTACTATCCATGGAGTGCCTAACCCAATTTCTTACCTCTACAACACAACTCCTTCATGTAAAGATCACCAAACACCATAGAAGGAAGAAAAAAATTAAGAGCCAGAAGAATAGGAACTCAGTTGTGAGATTGTTTCTCCTAGAAACGACAGAACCTTCACCCTCAATACCTGAATAAAATAACTTCCTAAAAATGACCTGAAGAACTACAACATCAATAGCATAATAACATGGAAGAGAAAAATCTTGCGGGACTTCATTGTTAAATGAAGAACTAAAGGCAACTAAGAAATGCTGAGAGTGGGAAAACCAATCTGCCAGAGGGACTAGCCCCAGAATTGGCTGTCCAATACAAAGTGGTCAGCCCTGAAGTCATACACTTATAAATAATACTAAAAGGACTGTGTAGTTTGTATTTGTATATTTATCTGTGTGCGTGTGTGCGTGCGTGTGTGTGTGTGTGTGTGTGTGTGTGTGTGTGTGTGTGTGTATGTGTTTGGGTGTGTGTACAGAACAACAAAAGAAAAAGAAGCCATAATCTTGAGAATAAGCAAGGAAGTTTATGTGGGAATGGTTCAAGTGTGGAAAGGGAAGAGAAAATTTGATGTAATTGTATTTTAATTAAAATAGCACAAATATGTTCTATTTTGGTACTACCATGCAAAGTTTATATTTACTTCTCAAAATGCATATATTTAAATTAAAATTAATTTATCTTGTCTTTTGTTCTTAAATCTGATATTAAAGCTTCACATTTTATAAGACAATTTTCCACATGTGTATGTTGAAATAAAGGAAAACTTTTGTTTTAAACAAAAAATTAACAATTCACCATTTGCTTCCTCACCTTTCTTTCTGCTTCTTTCTATGATTCTTCAGTCTAACAGTCTCCCTATGCATACATGGTTACACCAAAGGACGCAAATATAATGTTGATCTACAGATTTACAATCATGTACAAAATAGGTATTTTGCTACATTCCTCATTCAGAGAAAAATCTATAAATTTCTTTATGAGAATGGTATTCATAAATGCTGAATCAGTAGTAAATTATCATGTGGTTTGCTTTTAGTAAGACCAGCACATTCGGGAAAAACATAGCTGACATCATTAAGATAATAAATGCAGGTCTCTAAAATAAATATTTAGAAATAGAATTCAAAAGTATGCATTTCACTTTCAGAGTTACAAATCAATATTTCTTAATAAAATGTAGCAAATTATTTACTATTGCAATTGCTTCTTTTTTTAGTAAACTTGTAATAAACTACTCAAATTTTATGAAATCAAAATTAGAATAAGAACATATAGTTTATCCCCAGGATTTTTCTGGCATACAATACATAGTAGCACAAACCTGTCTTTGCAAATCATCTATATTTTAAATTGTCTCTCATTCAGAAAAGATTTTGTGTATAATTAACATAAAGGTTCCGCTTTAGTTTGTCTGGGGGCCCTTAGGGTGTCTCCCATGTCATAGAGGGGAAAGTCAGAAGGTCCTAACTGACAAGGCTCCTGCAGAGAAGATAAGGAGTCAGTGAGAGGAGGGCATGATTCAGGAGATGGTCAGGGGAATTTAGTGGCTCTGACTGTCTAGCAGTCAGAATGCTTCTATGGCTCTGACTTGCAATCAGGCCATTTCTGCCACTAGCAACCAGGTGCTTCTTTATTTATACTAGTTTCACAGAACAAAGACAGACTAATGATTATACAAGTGGTACAGAATATATGTCTGAGTCTTCATTACATGTTCATGCTTATAAGTTCAGTTATAATTAAAACATACAGAAAGAACAGATTTTATTCTTATTATTAGCCCTATAATTCTAACATAAAGATTCTAAAGGATTTTTCTTCCAAAGCAAACACATTTATTATACGACAGCCTGCTTTTAGGCTGGCAGTATTTGCTGTTTGAAAGCACTCCAGACAAACAAACAAATATCTGAATCAGTCATCTTATGACTAGAAAATACCAAAACCCCAACTTCTTTTACTATATGCTTTATAATCTATGCTATAAAACAGGAAATGTTTATTTTACTCTATCTGTCTTGTTTACTGACTTTTATTCCTCTGGAGGATGCACCCTGTTCTATCCCCTATCTCTACATGTACATATTTATGTTTTGTATATATGTATACATTTTTGTGTGTATGTGTTATGTGTATATTTATATGTGTACATTTCTATGTTTACTTTACTTTTGTGTTTGTACATATATATACATGTGTGCATTTACATGTGTATGTTCAAGTTTGTGTGTGTATGTGTGTATATCTATGTGTATGTACATGTGTATATGTACATGTGGGTTCATATGTATATTCATGTGTATGTACATGTATATTTTTATGTGTGCATCTGTCTGTACATATATTTTGTTTGTGTTTGTACATCTGTATATTAATGTACATGTAAAACATATGTTTATATTTGTGTGTACATGAATATATTTATGTGTGTACATATATATGTTTTATTTGTATGTGTTTATGTATTTTACATGTATATAGTTATATCTGTATGCATATGTATATTTATATATGTGAATATGTGTACATTTATGTGTGTATTCAAGTGTGTATATGTGTCTTTACTTTTATGTTTATACATATGTGTATATGTATATTTAAGAGTGTGTAAATGTATATGTTTAGATTTATATTTGTGTGTGTGTATACATGACCCGACCTGAAGGTCCTAGTTATTCGTGGGGGCGAGGAGGACCACAACCTGAAAAAAGAATGGGCGGGAGAGAAGAACGGACTCAAGGAAGCAATTGCTTGTCAAGAGTCGTGTATTTGAACGTGAAGCCCTTTTTATAGTATGCTTTACAAGGGGAGGAGGTAAGAGGGGCCAGGTGGTGGAAAAGTATAGAATCTTCATGGCCTGTGCCCTGAAACATTTCATGGTATACACAGTACACTGCCTTGAATTATGATCTACCTGCTATTCTTCAGAAGATATGGTATACTGCTTTTGTTATGGTCTCCCTGCTTTTCTCAGAAGATATGGTACACTGCTTGCCAAGCAGGATCTTGCGGTTGCCAAGCTACAGGGGATATTGTGCAGGTGGGGAAAGGTAGGGGGTGAGGGTAAGGGCAAGGGTCCTGGCTTCCGGCATCTCCCCCTTCTCTGTTTAGTTAGAGAAGGCGTCTTATGATCAATCCCAACTATGTGAATTTTGAATTTGGAAGTCTAATTATGGGGGAGTCATGGACAAGTTCACAACCCCAAAACATTGATGTGAGATGAGTCATGTTGATGGTCGAAGGCTCTAGGCTGGCAACGATGGGCAACGTCAAGGGACCCCGAGGTGGGTGAAAAGAGGGTGAGGGCCCTGTCTTAGGCCATGTAGGCTGCACACACTCCCAGCACCACGCACTCAGTTTTGGCTGCATTGGGTGGGCCCCTGGGAAGTGGACCTACAATAATCCCGTCATTGGACTAACTCACAGCCATCCTAGTCCCTTGTAAATGTTCAAGTTACCAGCCATTTGTCAGTTTGGGGTGTAATATTGTCATAAAGGAAGGCTCCCCAATGTTAGCAGCCATATCAAGGGTGGCCTTGGTTTAGGAAAAAGCCAATTTTTGTTGGGGTGATCAAGAGACCAGGCTCCCTATCGCGAGAAATGAGGGCAAAGTCAGGCATACCAGGAACCCTTCTGGAGGGCATAGAAGTCTAGGGGTCGACTGTAGGGGGAGGCAAGGGAGCTGGCAGCTGTGTCAGACTCCTGCAGAGTCACTTCAGGATCTTCTTCAATTTTCAGCTGATGGTAATGAACTTCGACCTGCTTCTTGATGGCAGAATCAACCTGGTTCTTAACAAAACTTGTGAGACGGTTAAAGGCCCAGGGGCCAAACGAGAGGAGCAAAAGAATGCCAACAAAGGGTCCTAATATACTAGGCAACAGGGTAGTGAGCCAAGGAGAGGTAGAGAACCAGTTTTGATATCATGACTCTTGTTGTTCTCTCGCTCTTTTTCTTTCTTCTAAACTCCTTTTGACCTTGTCCAGGCTATTTTGGACAAGGCCTGTCTTATCAGAGTAAAAGCAGCATTCTTCTCTGAGGGCCACGCAGAGACCCCCTTCCTTAAGGAAGACAAGGTCAAGTCCTCTCCTGTTTTGTAACACCACCTCAGAAAGGGAAACCACAGAGTCCTTAAGGTCTTGTACTCCTTCCCTCAAATTATTTAAATCTTTATCAATGAGGGATTGGAGATGAGCATAATGATTATTGGAAGTCACCAAGGAAGCTATACCTGTGCCTGCACCGATGGCACTAATTCCTAGTATGACAGACAAGGTGAGGGCAGTCAGGGGTTCTCTCTTGGTTCTTAGAGAAGATCCTTGATCTATAATATTAAGGAAGGACACTGGATTATATACAAAGAAATGTGGGAGAATGATAACAATTACACAATAATCTTTAAAATGTAAAAAAACTGGGATTAAATATATAAGGGGTCAAGCCAGAAGCACAGGCAAAATATGTACCATTAGGTGCCAGAGTATATAAAAAGGTATCATTGAGGATCATTGTCTGGTTACACACCGGAATCAAGTCCCTAGGGGGGAGCATGAAGGGTTCCAAAAAACAAAAGCCTATTCCTGAAATGGAGCTAAGGGTAATACCTCCTTCAGGCGAATGAATCCCAAGGAGTCTATTACCATCATTGGTAAAAGTGGGAGGGCAGAGGATAGCTATCCCCTCATAGAAGGGAGGAGTAGGTGAAAAACAAATCCAGCATTGTTGATAATTAGGGTCGCTTTCATTTTCTATGTCTGAATTGGGCTCGTCCTCAGAGGAATCAGCCTCAGTCCTGGACTGGAGGCGGGGTGTCCAAGAGGGCTTGTGGGAGGGAGGAGAAGAGGAAGCAGGCACAAGACAAGAAGGTGGGGGTACGGCGGGCACAGAGGAGGGAGGGTGCCAAGAGCACTGAACCAAATGGCAGGGGGAAGCGGTGGAGTCTGTCGAGACTCAAAGTCAGAAACTGCAGCTGCGGGTGTCTGTAAAGAGGGAGCCTGGGATCGGGTTACAGGAAAGGCTAAGTGCAGGGAGTCTTGTGAAAGAACAGAGGAAGAACAAAAGACCAAGAGACATGAGGTTTGTTTTTGAAGGTGGAGAATATCCGTCAGTTCACGAACCAGAGAAGAGAGTCAGTCCCGCATATCAGAGAGGGAGTTAGGCAAAGTGGCAGGGAAAGTTGGAAAGGCAAGCGTGGAAAAAGAAGGGAAGGCCAGTCAAGGCTGTGTTTTTCAAGGGTGACAGCATCACTGGATTCCAGAGGCTCTGGGTCAGAGAGAGCAGCTGGGGGAGTCTGCCGAGAAAATGACACTTAGCAGCAGGGCATGGGGAAGCAGGTTTTGCAGCACAGGGTTGCAAAAGTGAGTGGAGGAGGGAGTCTGTGAGTCAGAAACTGCTGAAGAATTATAAGGTGGAGGCTGAGAAACCAGTGGAGAGGAATCAGGAGAAGATAAATCTGGATAGAGGCGAGGCTGATCAGAAGGAGGGGGGATGTCTATAAGAGTGAAAGAAACAGAAGCCTGAGACGGAGGCCTAGAGGGCTGACGAGATGGGCAGGTAGAATTAAGCCTATATTGTGACAGATAATACTCAGCAGTGGATAAAATTTGTCGTTTCCCTGTATCTTTATCTGCATCCTCAATAATATCCCTAATAATGCCCCAAAAGGAAAAGATTGTTGCAGTAACAGTCGCATCACCTTCAGTTTTAATTTTCTCATTTAATTCGTGACCTACCTTCTGCCACTTCTTGGGATGGATGGTAGGACCATAAATCATAAACCAAGGGCACGTCTCATCAACAAAGACAAAAAAACTTATAAGAAAACTTAAAACTTCTTTATGGGACGGAATGAAAATGAAACTTACCCGAGGACTACAGGTCGATCACTGTCTCACTCAATCTTGATGTTGTGGCCACTTCTCAATGAGGATCCATCCTGAGGGGTCCGTTCCTTGCGCCCCACGTCTGGGCGCCACTTAACCCGACCTGCAGGTCCTAGTTATTCGTGGGGGTGAGGAGGACCACAACCTGAAAAAAGAATGGGCAGGAGAGAAGAACGGACTCAAGGAAGCAATTGCTTGTCAAGAGTCGTGTATTTGAACATGAAGCCCCTTTTTATAGTATGCTTTACAAGGGGAGGGGGTAAGAGGGGCCAGGTGGTGGAAAAGTACAGAATCTTCATGGCCTGTGCCCTGAAACATTTCATGGTCTACACAGTATACTGCCTTGAATTATGATCTACCTGCTATTCTTCAGAAGATATGGTACACTACTTTGAGTTATGGTCTCCCTGCTTTCCTCAGAAGATATGGTACACTGCTTGCCAAGCAGGATCTTGCGGTTGCCAAGCTGCAGGGAACATTGTGCAGGTGGGGAAAGGTAGGGGGTGAGGGTAAGGGTGAGGGTCCTGTCATCTGGCATATACATGTGTATTTGTATTCTTGTATGTATATTGAACCACATATCTAGAACAAATAAGTGATGAAAGATTTAGGGACTAGAAGAATCTCTCAGAAACAATGTAATAAGTGTCCTTAAACAAAGAAGAAATAAGAAAAAAGAAAAAATAAAGAGAAAGAGAGAGAGAGAGAGAGAGAGAGAGAGAGAGAGAGAGAGAGAGAGAGAGGGGGAGGGAGAGAGAGAGAGAGAGAGAGAGAGAGAGAGAGAGAGAGAGAGAGAGAGAGAACATGTTGAACTTAGGTTTCTAAGAACATAGGGTAAAGTACAACTAACGGAATCTGCAGCTGGCAGGAGTTAGAGAGGCATCTCAAGTAGGTGCCAGTGACGTGGGATGGGGAAGCTGCTAAGAATCAGTGGGGTTAACCATAGCTGAGACACACAACTATAGTGGGACTATAGAACCTCAAGAGGTTACCTTATATAGCCAGGCAGGAACCTCATTGGAGAGATAGGGACACAAATTCACCCACAAATCTTTCAACACTAAATTTATCCTGCCTACAAGAAATTAAGCAACAAAGATGGAGCAGAGACTAACCCAAGCAATAACCAATCCAACCAGAAACCCATCCCACGTGCAAACGTGAATCCCTAGCACTATTGATGATATTCTGTTATGTTTGTAGACAGGAGTATGTTGTCCTCTGAGAAGTTCCACCTAGCAGCTAGGTGAAACAGAGGCAGAAACACACAGCCAAACAGTTGTTGGATCCTGGGGACTCTTGTGGAAGTGTTGGGGGACGATTGAGGATCGCAAAAGGGATAGGAACTCCACAGGAAGACCAACAGAGTCAACTAACCTAGACCCTTGGGGCTCCTGGAGACTGAACCACCAAGAAAATACCATAAATGGGCTGGACCTATCCCATACACCCTTACAAATTTAGCAGATGTACAGCTCCGTCTTCATGTGAGTCCCACACAATGAGAACAAAGGTTATCCCTAAAGCTGTTGCCTGTCTGTGGAATCTGTTTCTCTATCTAGGCTGTCCTTTCTGACTTCAGTGGAAAAAGAAGCACCTAACCCTGTAGAGACTTGATGTGCCAAAGTGGAAGGATACTCAGTGAGGGCTTCCATTATCTCAGAGGAGAAGAGAGGGAAATGGGAGGAGGGACTGTGGGATGAGAAACAGTGATCAGGTTGTAAAGTGAATAAATAAATAATAAAATATTTGACAAATATTTCAAAATATCAGAACAAGGAGAAAGAGTGACATTTATAGTGTCATTAGGCAAAATCTTCATATTTGATAATTAGAAGTAAAAATAGATATTGCACAAATCAGTAAGTAACATGGAATTAAAGATTAGATTATGCTATATGCCAACAAAGCAATAATACGACTTCCTAATATGGTCACCCAATAGCACTTAGGCTTCTCAGATTCATCCTATTTCTCATGTGTGGAATAGAAAGGCTGAGAATCAAAATGAGACAACATCTAATGTCTATTAAAATAGAAGTGCCCCTGAAAAAGTAAACAGATACAGACAAAAGCAAACATCAGAATTTCTGTTGGAATAAGGATACTCATCTTTATTCACATTGGCCTATGGGTTTGCACAGGCTGATGGAAAGCAAAAGGTGTTTTGATTTTTTTGTTATTCATATGTAATATATAGTATGATCCTTAATTTCAAAATAATGAGTCCATTTTCCATGGTTAAAAAACTTTCACTTATGAGGTTAAGTAGATATTAATCTGAAAATATTTTTTTATTTTTTATACTATTTATATATGAAAAATGGCCTATTTTATTGAACCAGTATGTAATAAATTCAAAATTAAGGGCAATATATTTAGTGAACCTTCCATAAAAATGAAAATGTATAAGATAATCAAGGAATAAAAATGATCAAAATATTTTAAATGCATGCATGAAATATCATAATGAAAGCCATAATTTATATAATAAATATATGCAATAAACACTAAAATCTATGAACTATTAGTATATTATAAACATTAAGAAAAAAAATTAATAATTATACTGAGAAATCATAAGCAATATATTTTTAAGTGAAAAACTTGAATTTAGACAATAGCGAGTCTGTTCAACACCCCCACTGTATCATGGTTGTACAAGTGATACTTTCTTCTTTAGTTTGGTACCAATGGCTTACATTTCTGTCTTCCATTTATTTTGTGCTTATAGGAAGGACAAGTGTCACTTGTTTTAGTCCATTATAAATAATCAATATTTAATGCACTGAAGCAAAACAGTTAAGCTCAGACTGTTGAATAAAATAGTTAAACCTAATAATAATAATAATAACAATACTTATTATTAAACTTAGTAGCTATATAGAAACCTGTGTGGATGTAGATATTGTAGCTATATTTGGTTCTCTCTCTCTCTCTCTCTCTCTCTCTCTCTCTCTCTCTCTTTCTCTCTCTCTCTCTCCCTCTCTCTGTCTCTCAGAATTATTAGATATTTTATTAATTTACATTTCAACTGTTATTCCCTATCCAAGTGTCCCCTTCTCAAACCATCTATTCCATTCCCCCTTCCCTGCCCATTCCCACCTCATTGCCCTAGCATTCCTCTACACTGGAGCATGGAGCCTTCACAGGACCAAGGGCCTCCCATCCCATTGATGCCAGATAAGGTCATCCTCTGCTACATATGCAGCTGGAATCATGGGTCCCTCCATGTGTATTATTTGTTTCGTGGTTTAGTCCCTGGGAGCTCTGGGTAGGGGTTCTGGTTGGTTGATATTGTTTTTCCTATGGGGTTGCAAATCCCTTCAGCTTCTTGACTCCTTGCCCTAACTCCTCCACTGGGGTCCCTGTCCTCAGTCCAATGGTTGGCTGCAAGCATCCACGTCTGTATTGGTCAGGCTCTAGCAGAGCCTCTCAGGAGACATTTATTTATATTAGTCTCCTGTCAGCAAGTACTTCTTGCCATCAACAGTAGAGTTTGGGTTTAGTAGCTGTATATGGGATGGATCCCTAGGTGGGCAGTCTCTGGATGGTCTTTCCTTCAGTCTCTGCTCCACTCTTTGTCCTCATATTTCCTTTAGACAGGAGTAATTCTGAGTGAAAATTTTGGAGATGGGTGGGTGGCCACATTCCTGAACCTGGGGCCTTGCTTAACTTCTGGATATGGTTTCTACAGGTTCTCCCTCTCCTTTGTGGAGTATTTCAGCTAATGTCATCCCTGTTCAGTCCTGGAGCATCTTACATTTCTGGCATCTGGGACTTTCTAGTGGCTACACCCACTTCCCCATCCCCCATTGTTACCTCTGTTCAATTTCCTGACCCCCTGTATATCACCCCTTTCTCCTCTCATACCTGATCCTGTGGCCCTTTTCCCCTCCCCCTCCTTTTTTCCTTCCCAAGTCCCTCCCACCCTCTACCTCTCATGAGTATTTTCTTCCCCCTTCTCCGAAGGACTGAAGCATCCACACTTTGGTCTTCCTTCTTCTTGAGCATCATAGGACCGTAAGTTGTATCATGGGTATTTCAAACTTTTTGCATAATATCCACCTATCACTGAGTACATACCACACACGGTTGTATCTTGTGGGGTGCTGGGCTGGGATAAGCAGCTGGGAACCTGGTTGAGCGAGTCTTGAATTCCAGACCATTATCTGGACGGCAGGTGTTCGGCTTTTGCCCCCAGGCCCTGGTTCTTTTCATTCAGCTTTGGCCCTTCACAGTCCCTCCCACAGAGAGGTCTGTGACCATCAGTCTCCAGGAACAGTTCCTCAGGCTCTCCTACATGTAGATGAGGTATCTCCAAGCTCTCAGACCAAGCCAATAGGCGTTATCTGCTGCCAGACCCTAACCCACCTTGAAACTGTGTGTAAGGGCTCTATTCTGGAGAAGTTAAGTTGCGTTTGAGAATCATCCTGGTGTCCGAGAATCTCTATCGAAAGCTTCCTATCAGCCCAGCCCAGGCTGGCTGAACATTGAGAGACAGGTGAAGCACCTGGGAATCACCAGCAGAGGCAGCAGAGATGGTAGCAGACCCTCCCTGCTCTCACTCTGTCCTCAACCGGGAGATCATCATGGGACACCCTCCGGAACTGGGGACCCACAGTATCTTCTCTATTTTCGGATTAGAACATATAATTGTTCTAGTGTCCCACTGCCGTGTCCATGATTCACAGGTAAATAATACCTATTGACCTCAGGAATCTAACTGTTTCTCTTCCAGGATTTCATACCAGCTAGAAATAGGGCTAATCCAGCCAAGCAATGTATGATGTCACAGAAACATTACCAAATAATGGGACTTGGAAGTATGGTATTGTCTTCAAATAGTATGATAAACTTTCTCAAGTACTATAATCATCATCATACAGATGATCACAGTGTATTGTAAACTATGGAGGATGCATTAGTTATTAAAAACATAATAAATAATTTTAGTGACTAGCATATTTATTAAGCAGATCACAACGTGATAGCCAGACAATTAGATGTTTTTATTTTTCCTATATCTATTTTCCTCAATAGGGATATTTCAAATATTCAACCAGGCAACTTTCCTAGAGGTTACCAAGGTCTCTAGATTACACATCATCACTCAGGGCTGAAAAGCACAGTTTCATTTTCTGTAGTCTTTCATAATATCTTCAATTTTCAGTTGTTCTATGTCCTCAGACAGTGTCACTTGAGGATCACATGAAGCATGAACAGAATAAAACACACTTGCCTTTGTCCCTAAGCTCTGATTTCTCCTAATTTTCACTCTTTAAATTTTTCTAAAGATTCTAAATTGTTAAAAGAACAACTAGGAGTGTTATTATCAGCTTACAATCCCACCAACAATGGAGGAGTGTTCCTCTTTCTCAACATCCTCAACAGCATCTGTTGTCACCTGAGTTTTTGATCTAAGCCATTCTGACTGGTGTGAGGTGCAATTTTAGGGTTGTTTTGATTTACATTTTCCTGATGACTAAAGATGTTGAACATTTCTTTAGGTGCTTCTCAGCGATTCAGTATTCCTCAGTTGAAAATTCTTTGTTCTTGAAGCTTCAAGAATGGCATATATAGCTTGATTATGCTAGCTCTTTTTGTCCTGGGAATACTTTTATTCCTGTCCATTGTGTTAACAACATCAACATGTTAGCAGCCAAAGTACATGGCTTGAACATGAAAATGGATCTCCAGAGTTATTAAATTAACAGACTGACAAGCCAAGGACAGGTAAGATTCTGCACAGAACCTTACCAACCTAAGACATAAGTGGATTGCTTTGGATAATGCATATTCCATGATGGGTAAGGAAGGCATGCTTGTCAGAATGACCTCAGACAGGCTCAGTCTTGTTAATGAAATAAAAAAGGGGATAGGTGAAGAGCCTTTGGGTCTGCTTGGTAAGAATCTGACAGAGAAGTTGGCTCAGATATTTTGAACATCCTGATAACCCCTTAAGAAACAGTGATCATAGGAGTATTCATGAAATTGTGTTTATTGCCTTGCTTGTTCTTTGACTATTTGTGTTTATTGTCTTGCTTGTTCCTTGACTGTTTTCATCCAGTGTATTGCTAGACCCTTAACCTAGAACTGACCTTAATACATGCATGTAATTAAAATAGTATAAAAGCAAAAAGGAGGAGGGGGGTGGAATAGGGGGTTCCATAGGGAGGAGAAATAGGGAATGGGGATGACATCTGAAATGTAAATAAATAAAATATCCAATTTAAAAAAAGGAAAAAAAATATTTGTTGAGCTCTGTACCCCTTTTTTAATAAGGTTTATTGTCTGGAGTTTAATTTCTTGAGTTCTTTGTCTATTTTGGATATTAGCCCTCTATCAGATGTAGGATTGGTAAAGATCTTTTCCCAATTTGTTGGTTGCTGTTTTGTTCTATTGACAGTGTCCTTTGCCTTACAGAAACTTTGCAATTTTATGAGGCTCCCATTGTCAATTCTTGATCTTAGAGCATAAGTTATTGGTGTTCTGTTCAGGAACTTTTCCTCTGTGACCATGTGTCAGAGGTTCTTCCCTATTTTCTCTTCTGTTAGTTCCAGTGTATCTGGTCCAAGACAAGTAAGGAAGGCATTCTTGGCAAAATGACCTAAGACAGACTAGGTCTTGTTTATGAAATAAAAAAGGGGGAGAGATGGAGAGCTTTTGAGGCTGCTTGGCAAGAATATGACATGCGCCAAGGACACAGAAATGGGCTGCTTGGCAAGAATATGACATTGGCCAAAGACAAGGAAGTAGCCTTCAGGCAGGGATCTGACATTAAGCTAGAATAAAGAAGTAATTTCTGGCAGGAATCTAAACCTTGCATTAGAACGAAGAATTTATTTCAGACAGGAATCTAAATTTTAGGCTAGAACAAGGAAGTAGGCTTCAGACATGAAAATGACTTTGGTCTAAAACAGGGAAGTAATCTCAAATATTTTGGTCATCCTGATAAGCCCTTAGAAACAGTGATCATGGGAGTGGTCACAGAACTTTCCCAAATTCCATGATCCAATGTGGAAACAGTTTCATAAAATTGTATAATTTTACAGAATGAAAAAAAAAGTCATAAATGAAGGCAAGTTTAAAATACATTGGAGAATACATCAAAGAGGTGATTATAGCAGCTGAGTGCTACAATTTGACCAATGCCACCATCTTAGACAGCTGAGGCCAGGCCAGTCAGAAACCTCAGTTGGTTAAGTCAATTATAGGAATTTAAACTTCTTAAAGTCCTCCAGGAATGCCGACCTCTAAAGCCCTTTCTTTTTGTCCTGTCCCAGTAATGTACAACTGTATGAAATGAGTAACTACTTAATTTGCTTCTGTAAACTTGTTCAACCATTGCTTGCAAAGGCCAGGGATGTTACCTCTGGCCTGCAGAGGTGCATGTCTGCAGGAATGAAGTAATTGTGTCTTTTGCTTTTAAAAAGCCCTCCCAGTTTCGGTCAGAATCACAGGCTAGAATTCAACCAACGGACTGCGGTCAGCTGTCAGTTTCATTTTGGCTAACATGTTTTTTTTTTTTCTGATAACTTCAAACTCTTCAAAATGATTATAGTAATATAGAAGCTTTTCTATGGACCTCAAGTGTTATCTGATAACTTTTGTGTTGGTGGAGGCTAACATTGTCTGATAAGTTAGTTGATCTCAGAGTTTATATTTATGAGTCACCAGATGTTAGTGTTGACAAACAAGTAGACAATGCAGGTATATTCAAGAGCTAAATTTAGCCTAAGATAAGATACTTAGTCTCTGGGCCTGCAATATACCAACCACTCCATATTAAAGCAATTTTACAGACAGCTTCTTTCCAGCTCTCTTTCACCATATTATTCTCTCACATGTATGTATGTGTGTGTGTGTGTGTGTGTGTATATATATATATATATATATATATATATATATATATATATATATATTCATATTGAAACTTGTTTTGACATATTTTGGAAAATCTGGTAGAAGAGATAAACTAAAATAGAAAAATATTATCTTTATTTTTTAATATATAAAAAGTATATTAACTTCTTTTGCTAAGTAAACTTAAAATGTAAAATTTAAAGTTAGTTTCATGATGGATCATTGTATAGAAATACGGTTAATCCCAATGATTGAAATTACCATTACCACAATTTTTGAACCAAATTTGAAGCAAGCTTTATTTAAATTCTGTTCAGGATGATGGACTCTGGCCAGATCCATTCCAGAGTTTCCATAAAATGGTAACAAGTCACATTTTGCTGAGGCTTATAAAGGCAAACTATAATGCTGTGTATTTCCCACCAGGTCCAGAGGCAAGCATATATCCAGATATACTTCCTGCTTGAATGCACACATATGCTCAGGCACATCAGGTGAAAACTGGATCAACCAAACTTGCTTAGCGAAGTGGAAATATGCAGTTTGTTATCTTTTTGAACAACAGCCTCCAGCATCTCAGGAAGTATCTGTCGTTGAGCCAGGGTCTTATAGGTTGGAGATATTTTGGTTTTATGGGTCTCTTAGGCACAGTAATTAAAACATAAAATATAATTTTGGCTCTCATATAATTTTGCCTTGATCCCTTTAAATCGTGCATATATTGACAATTGAGGTGAGCTAACTTGCTTTGGACTCGTTGCTAGAGCAAAATACACTGAAATGTAATCAATGTATCTTATTGTCTAAATATGTTGTTCTGACTCCCTTTCACTTGTTCTTAATTTTGTTGATGTGGGAATTTGGAAACTGGGTTCAGGTTGATGCTAGAGGATACTTAACTTTGTAAAAAAGCCAAAGCTGTCATATTTCAGGGCCTAGAGGTCCGACTACTTGCTGCCTCTCCTAAAACAATTCCAAAAGCAGTAACTGGTAGAGGAAACAGTTTTATCAAATCCAGTTTGGGGAGTAGGGTAGAGACAGTAAGCCTCAAAGAATGGCAGTTGTGAGTTTTTAATAGGAAGGTGATCTGAAGGGCTTTGGGATTTAGTAGATGGAAATTTCTCATGTTTTAGCTAAGTTCATTGGTCTCTGGTGGAAATTTCTTGAAGACCAAAGACTTGCTTGATTCGTCTAGAATTTTCCAGGCCTGGCAAATGATTACATCCTATTAATGGCTGAATACTAATAGGCAAAGAAGATATCTCCAGGAAGTTAGCATACTGAGACTGAGAAAAGATTAATTTGCAAATGAATAATGGTGATAGATGAGTTAATAGGTAAGCAAGCATGGCAGAGTTTTGTTTACTTTGCAAGTCAATGCTTAGCTGAGGATGTCTTAGTAAGACCCTTCAAATAATTAAAAAATAAAAAGAGACTGGGTTCTTGGGCTTCTCCAGTCCCCTCCTTTTGCAAGAGGTCTATTTCTCTGTATGTCTGCTGTTCCTGTGTATTTTCTTAATCCCAATAAATACCTTTCTTTGACTGTTGCCCTTGTCTGCTATAGACTGATGTGTTCAAGATATTTCCATTGCTCCCTGTAGGCTCAAGATTGTCCCTGTCTAATTAATTGGCAGAGAAACTGAACTCAAACAAGACACCTAGGCTGTGTCAATTTTAAAGGAGAGGTCAATCCTCAATGACTTCTAAGGTGGATAATGGCCGTCTCCTGTTTAAACTTAAACAGTCTGATAGAAATGTGCACTGTAAAATAAGAGAAAAACAGTATGCATGAGTAAATTAGAATATTTAATGTTAGACTTTGTGTTCACTCAATTAGTAAGCTCAACATTTATGTTTATAGATTTAATGTTCTTATGATGTATGTTTGTGTGTTGTGATAGATGTGTGTGTTATAATATGTATATGCATTTTCTGACTGACAAATAAGACTAAAAATGCTATTAGAAATTTTGTTCATGTTTGGTTATTAACAATAGCATAGGATAATTTAAGTATCAAATGTATTAAAACTTATTTTTTCTTTTCTATTTTGACAATGAATCATGTTTGCCTCAGCATTTCCCTCAATTTTTTAGTTTTGTCCAAATTGATAATATTTCTTTGAAATGTAGAGACTTTTCTGTTGAAAACGTGTGAGTATGATACACTTATAATAAAATAATGATGCTTTGGGAAGTCAGGATATTGATTTCAACTAAATATCAGATGACTGGACACTTATGGACTATATAAGAAAGGATAAAGAAGGCTGTGATTTTCTATCTGACACATTCCTCTCCATAACTGAAGCATTTTTATTCAGGGATATTAATATATTTTGAAATTGTCACAGTTGCTTCTATCAAAATTTTTAAATTGAGGTGTGAGTTTTTAAAATGCTTCTTTCATCACTTTAAAATATGAATATGTCATTTAAAAAAACATAAACAAAGAATGCAGAAAAAGAGTCTTAATCCAAAAGATGCTAGGAGAAAGATCACCATCTCAATTTATTATGGTCAAATTAATTAAGGCAAGCAATTAATTAAAGCAACTTTATTTTTCTCCTGTACATGGGCTTTCTTCTCCTAAATATAGGGTTCAAGAGATCAGGGCTGGGTATGGAAAAGATAGGGGTTTTCATAGCTCAGGGATAGGGATTTTCCAAATAGAATATTTGGCAGGTCATAGAAGTGGTCATAGCAAGGTGGTCATAGCAAAGTAGTCATAGAAACAGGTGGTGATAATAACTTTTTGAAACAAAGGTAGGTTGGTAAGATGGTAAAAAAAAAAAAAATCCCAACCCTTTTGATACAAATACATGGCTGCCATTTCCTGCAACAGACTGTATAGAATCATTTGTAGTTAAGGTCACAGGTAGAACATAGCACAATCCTTGAGAAACAGATATTTAAATATAAACAGGAATTAACTCTGTTTGTATTTACTATCAGATGGTATTGAAGCCCATGATAGAAGCAGTCTGGTTGATCAAGACAAAGTAGCCATAGCACAAATGTGAACGTGAACCCAAATCTTTGTAATGCAGTGAATATTGAAAAAGTGGATATATCCTTCATGAAAAAGGAAAAAAGTCATCTTTTTTTCCAATATGAGCTTCTACTTAGATACTTTATAGTGCATTTATTGATTCTGATAATCGGTGATAAACCAAAAGTTAGGAAGAAAGAAAGCAAGATACTTGCCTAGCTAGTCACTCAATATACAGAATAAAGGCAAACTTATAAGTATGCTTCAATTGCTACAAAAGTAAACAAACATATCCATTTTCTGAAATTTAAGCTTCTTCTTGAATTCCAGAAAAATCTCAGCAACTCTAATGACATTACTAGTAACATGTAGGCAGATTTGGGGACGTTTTCCTAAAAATACAGGAACCATAGAAAATTCAATGAAGGGAGACCTTGATTTATTCTAGTAGAAGTATTAGCAGTAAAGTCCAGTTAAAAGAAAATTCCTTTAGTCAACAGACTAAAAATCTCCTGTTTGAGTGAAGATCAAACAATCTTTTTGGACTGAATCAATCATCTACCTAAGGGACAGCCTCTAAGCAACTAAGCTTTCCTTAAGTCCTGCCAGATGTCTAGACAGAATAACCAGTCCTTTAATGAAATACTGTACTGTTCCTCTCTTGTATCCCACTCTTAGTCTAGTAGCTTATCAGGCCACACAGCCATACAATAACTTCTGTTTTTTCATTTATATCGTTTTAGAACATGCTTTCCTTAAAACTTTGTTTTCTGAACATTTTGGGCATTCTTTGTATTCGTTTTTTTTAAACCCTTCCTTCCTGCTATTTATTTGTGGTACATATGCTGACCTCCTTGCCAGCTTAAATTGAATGCCTATTTTCATTCTCCTTTTCATTGTCTTCCTTTGGGCAACTGTAGAAGTTTACAGTTTGACTCTCTGGGGTATTTTTCTTTTAAACTCTCTTAAAATGGTCCTGGAACTTCCATTCGAGTGTATTCTTCAACTCTTTTATTAATGAAACTATGACCCACAAAAGTAACCTTAATTTCCCCTGCCTCAGAAGAAAGAGATGAATGCTAGAGGTTACAGGGTGATATTTCAAGAATATCTGGAAGTAAATAAAGACCAACAAGATAATATCTTAACACATTTACTCACTGGTATCCTTTTTCTTTTTTTCCCTTGCTATTTCCCCTTCTCTATTCTTTTCTCAATGTTACTCTTTGTAAAATTACCTCACCTTCATTGACAAGGTAGATTTTATAGTAGTCAATCTCTAAAAATGTTTAAACTCATGGTCAAAGAAGAACATATTGGCTTATTTAGCATTCAGTACTACAAATACCAAAAAGAATATTGATTGACTCAAAATTTGCCATGTGCATACCACTGAAAGAATCAATTGAGGAGAGAAGGATAAAGCCACACACATACACACACACACACACACACACACACACACAGAGCACAGCACAGCACACAGGGCAGAATAAGAAAGACAAGTTGTTCTGACAAAACATTGTATGTATTACACAATATCTCATGTATTCCAGAAACTTAAAGGGGCTGAGAGTAACTATACGATAAAGAATTTTAGTCAAATATTGCCAAATTTTGATAGCATCCTACATTTAGACACTTTCTTCAGTTTTTTTAGTATTCTTAGTGGAACACAAAATTCTTAATACTCTATAAAGAAAAGAGTTAATATGATATAGGAGAATGCGCTCAAAATACAATTTATATTTGCATGTAAATACTCTTATATAGCCTAAATACTGAAAAAATATTAACAGTACTATATTATACATACTAAATATATTATTATTATAAACAATAATATGATGACTCAAAGGTACAGAAGAAAACTATAATTCTGTGATTGAAAGAAAACAAAATTATACTTTGGAGAGTAATACTCATAACGCTATTTAAAGTCTTATTATTCAAAATAAATGAAAGACTATAGAACAGTGGACTGAGATGAAATGTGTGGTGGCTTAATTGTGAGGAGATAAACATATTTAATTAGAAATCTGAAATATTATTGAAATGCTCGAAAGCCAATTCCTGAATTAACCTGGATCCTTGGGCCTCTCAGAGACTTAACTACCAACCAACATGCATGGATAGACTGGACCTAAGCTCCCCGCACATATGTAGCAGATGTGCAGCTTGGTCTGTATGAAGGATCCTCAACAATTGGAGTACTCACTGTCCCTGCATCTGGTACCTGCTTATGGATCCTACTCCTCTAACCTTGCTGCCTTGTCTGGCCTCAATGGGAGAGGATGTGACTAGTCCTGCAGAGACTTGATATGCCACGTGTTTTAGTACACAGAGGGGACCTCTCCCTTCTCAGAGGAGAAGGGTGAGTGGAAAGGGGCTGTATGAAGAAGGTAGGGGGCTATGATCAGATGATAAATGAATGAATGAATAAATAAATAAATAAATAAATAAATAAATAAATAAATGGAAAAATGTCATGTGCAACATGGTTGCAAATGCAGCTTCATGACAGAGTTTCAACTGTGGGAGCACTGTCAACCTGAATACTGAATCTCTGGCTTTCTAGTATATAGATGGTGTTGATGTTTCTTGAATATTTGTCCATTTTGACTTTTTCTATACTATATCTGTGCTCAAATACAATTCTGGTAAATTTTTCTGGGAAAGGGATTGGGAGCATTACTAGAGAAGGGAATGGCTCTGAACTCTATTAGGAACAAACTGCTCTGGCACTGGCTACTCATGCACTCAACCCAGAAACAACAGGACAGGGTATTCTGGAGTAGAAGCTGACTACCTTAATTGTTCTCGAAGAAATTTTAGCCAACTCATGATGATTGAGTTGTACCAGGAAATATTTGAAGCAGGAAATTTTTTTTTTAATTGGATATTTTATTTACATTTCAGATGTTATCCCCTTATCCCATTCCCCCCTGCCCAGGAAACTCCTATCCTATCCCCCTTCCTCCTGCTTCTATGAGGATGTGCCCCCACCCACCCTCCACTCCCACCTACCCACTCTCAAATACCCCCACACTGGGTGTGCCGCCTTCATGGGACCAAAGATCTCATCTCCCACCTGTCTGACAAGGCCATCCTCCCATACATATACAACTGGAGCCATGGATTCTTCCCTATGTGCTCCCAGGCTGGTGGTTTAAACCCTGGGAGCTCTGGTTGGTTGGTATTGATGCTCTCCTCATGGGGCCGCAAACCCATTCAGTTCCTTCACTCTTCTGTCTAACTCCTCCATTGGGAACCTTATGATCAGTTCAATGGTTAGCTGTGAGTATTCGCCTATGAATATGTCAGATTCTGGCAGACCTCTAAGAAGACAGCTATGTCAGGCTCCTGACAGCATGTACTTCCTGACATCCACATCAGCTTCTACCTTTGGTGACTGCACATGGGATGGATACCCAGGTGGAATGGTCTCCAGACGGCCCCTCCTTCAGTTTCTGTCCCACACTTTGTCTCCATATTTGCTCCCTTGAATATTTTGTTACTTCTTCCAAGAAGGACAGAAGCACCCACACTTTGGTCTTCCTTGTTCATGAGCTTCATGTGGTCTGTGAGTTGTATCCTGGGTATTGCAAGCTTCTGGGCTAATATCCAATTATTAGTGAGTGAATACCATGTGTGTTCTTTTGTAACTGAGTTACCTCACTCAGGATGATATTTTCTAGTTCCATCCATTTACCTGAGAATTCATTGCTTTTTAATAGCTTAGTAATACTCCATTGTGTAAATGAACCACATTTTCTGTATCCATTCCTCTGTTGAAGAACATCTTGGTTCTTTCCAGTTTCTGGCTCTTATAAATAAGGGTGCTATGAACATCGTAGAGCATATGTCCTCGTTATATGTTGGAATATCTTATGGGTATATGCCCAGGAGCAGTATAGCTAAGTCCTCAGGTAGTGCTATGCCTAATTTTCTGAGGAATAGCTAGACTGATTTCCAGTGTTGTTGCACCAGCTTGCAATCCCACCAGCAATGGAGGAGTGTTCCTCTTTCTTCACATCCTCGACAGCATCTGCTGTGACCTGAGTTTTTGATCTTAGCCATTCTGACTGGTGTGAGGTGGTATCTCAGGGTTGTTTTGATTTGCATTTCCCTGATGACTAAGGATGCTGGACATTTTTTTAGGTGCTTCTTGGCCATTCGAGTTTCCTCAGTTGAGAATTTTTTGTTTAGCTCTGTACCCCATTCTTAATAGGGTTATTTGATTCTCTGGAGTCTGATTTCTTGAGTTGTTTGTATATATTGGCCATTACCCCTCTATCAGATGGAGGATTGGTAAAGATCTTTTCCCAATTTGTTGGTTGTTGTTTTGTCCTATTGACAATGTCCTTTGCCTTACAGAAACTTTGAAATTTTATGAAGTCCCATTTGTCAATTCTTGATCTTAGAGCATATGCCATTGGTGTTCTGTTCAGGAAATTTTCCCCTATGCCCAAGTATTCAAAGTTCTTCCCCACCTTTTTGAGAAACTTGAAACTTTCATAGTTAAGAGAATTGAAGGAAAAGGAACACTGGGCCTGGATCACTAAGAACAGGGATGTCCATAGGAAATACAAGGGACAAGTTAGAAATAGCTGGGTCTACTGGATTAACGAGCAATGATGAGAGCCTCCATAAGGGATCTCTATAATAATAGATAGTTTGATCTACAAATATTATTGAGGAAAATTGGAAGATATATGTATAATAAAAAAGATAAAGGATGGATAAAAGAGTCTGGACTCCATCAGGGGCCCACTTGATTAGTAAACTCACCTCCCTGGTAAGATTGTAATATATTGATTTGACCTGGCATCATTTGCCTAAGGAAATTAGGGTACAGGCTTGTGAAGGAGCCCTGTGTGAAGCTGCAAGAGAAATTAATACTGCAAATAAAAAAGAGATTGAAGAACAATGTACAAATAGATATTTAGATGAGTTTAATAAATCAGAGGAGGAGATTTTGCAACTTTAGACAAGTTAAAAACATTAATGTTACCTTGACTGGTTAAGCACATATCTGTTTTATGCTAATGCTGTAATTACAAGTTTATATCTGGATGACCTATGAGTTTTGAGTTTTTTTTTTTCTGAGAGTTAAAAGTTAATGTATAACTTGCTTTAGCAGACACTGAACTGTGACTTTGTATGTGCATTGTGCTTTCTGGTGACATAATTACATAGGTTTTTGGAAAATAAATGGGCTTGTGGAAAATAATGAAAAGGCTTTTGAATATGTATTATTGTATACAAGGAAATGTGTAACCAATAAAAGACTGCAGTTAACTCTGAAAGAGAGGGGTAAGGAGGGAGATTGAAGGGTAGGGAGGGTAGGGAGGGAGGGAGGGAGGGAGGGAGGGAGGGAGGGAGAGAGAGAGAGAGAGAGAGACAGAGAGAGACAGAGAGAGAGAGACAGAGAGAGAGAGAGATAGAGAGAGAGAGAGCAAAAGAGAGAGAGAGAAAGTTGTCTCTGAGCACAGCTTCAAAACAACAGTGAGTCACTTGCCAGCTTTCAACTCCATCAGTTCCTGAGACTCTGATTTCACACTAATCCAATTCTCCTATTCTGGAGAACCTCTGAGGCCGGTCCTCAGAAGAAAAATAATAGAAAACAAAGTAAACAATGTAGGAACACAAATTACATTTCTGGCTTAAACCCAAACTATCTTAAGATAAACTCATTTATTAGGTGATAGCAAACACAACCAATAGGAGATTATTTTTTTATTAAGGTGAACATCTTTTACATGTACTAGAACAATACAAATGTTTTTGTTTCTCTAGAGAAATCTTTCTTCAATTCTATTAAGTCATATAATTTTACTAAGAGCTTCTTTTTTATTCTGCCATTATAATATTTATTTTTTTGTGTGCATGAAAGAATGTATGATGGCAGGCAAAAAGAACAACTGGTGGGAGCTTGTTCTTTCATCATGTGAGTCCCAGTAATTGAATCAACATGGGTCAGGCTTCAGGGAAAGTGTATTTATCCACTGAAGAATTTGCTTGTCCCCCAAGTAATATGTAATGATAATTTAATAATTGAGCAAGTATAATAAAATACTACATACAAGAATATGTGTGTGATAAGAGAACTCTTTGATAAAATGTTTATTGATAGTTAACAAATAAGACCACTTTACATCAATGAGAAGATGTAAAATAGTTTATCCTAGGAGGTACTACTTGATTTTTAGGCTTTATTAATTTTTGCTATAGATCTTTGTTCTTATTATCAATCAATCTGGTTCTGCAGTAGATGATCATGTCCACATATTAACTTGACCCATGGTAACAACACACTGAATGACCTTCAAGGTGTCTTTTGATTCTAGGGTTTTTGCTGAACATTTGATTCCTCATATCCAATGTGGAATGCATAAATACCCAAGGGCTTCATCCTCATATTTCTTTATATTTCACTTATAAGATTTTCTCAGCTGTAATATAATAGGAACTTTATCTTATTGTCATTTTGCTTTTCTTTCCCACATCTTTTTTCCTATGTTCTTTCTCGACAGAGACTCATCTCTTTACTGAAGGGCATCTTATTATATTTGACTACACAGCCTTTTCGTGTATTTGACAAAAGTAGGGGTCAACCCACACATAAATTGTGCTCTCCTTGGCCTCTATCTCACTAAATATGCCATTTAATCTGCCCAGAATGTCAACTCCACTTTGAAGTACCAAATCATCTGCCTCACTCATTAAAAACTTTCCCAGGGTCATTGATCCTAATTATACACTGTAAGTTCATTCTCTGCCCTTCTTTGTTTTGTTTTAACTATTCTGAAGACTAAAACACTTAATGGGAATGACTAAAATTTTTCTATAAATGGTTTCTATATATACATAATTTCATTCTGTTCGTCTTCCCTCCCATTAAATCAAACAACCAACTTAAGGATCCTTGCCAATTATTTTAAGAAATCACTGCCTCCAGAAAAGTGTTTGGCACTTAGTAGATGGACAAAAATGTATTGATGAAGAAAATTAACAACTGACCTTGGTAAACTATAACTCTCTATGCTTTGTATTTTAGAGTTTTCAAAAAGAGATTATAAAGGCAATTTACTATTGAAAAATGTTTTGAAATCCTTGAACAGAGAAAACTCTTCAACAATTGCATGAAATACTGCTGCAATTGTAATGATTTTTGGATGCCACTCTCCTACAAATCTGCCATCTAGCAACAAAAGAAATTGCCATTTGAAGAAAAGTGGTTAACAAAAGTGCTGTGCAAGGCCAAAGTGTTACCTCTTCCACCCTACATCAAACTGTGGATGCCTGTATCTTGATATTTAAAAATATCTATAATAATTTTGAAAAATTCATCTGAGGAAATACTTTTTAAAAAAATAAGGTCCTATTTGACAAAGGCTTAACTATGGTCCATCTTAGGACAAATATCCCACCACTTCACAATTTAGTAGATAAAATGATTCTACTAAATGGATCCTGTACTTTTAATCAGTTTTAATATATAGACACTTAACCCTATAAAAGTCTGTAGACCTTTTAGATTTGAAGATCAGGAAATAGTCTTATGATCAACAAAGAACAAACAGATAATAAATTATTGAAATTTTTACAATCACCCTTTAGGAAATTAGTATCAATGTACAAAAAACATCATTGTGAGTTATTTGGAAAATCACTGATTTCAATTGCTTAAAATAAGATTTAATGCACAATAGTGTAAATGCACGAAGAATGCTTTTGAATCACTTTTATTATTAAATTACTTCTTCTGTCTATAATATTTCATTACTTTTACATTTCCAGATATTAGTTTTCTTTTCATTGTCTTAAAATCAACTTCCTGTGTTCTGAATTTTCAATCTAAATGTATTTCTAGATAATTTCTCATTTATGTCTTTTTACTAAAAATGTACATGTTAAAATTCTATAGTTATGTGGCTTTATCATAGAGAGCAAAGAGGTATCATTAATTTTAATAAATATAGAATGAATAAAATAAGGTAATTATATCTCTATATTTTGTCAAAATGCACCAATTTGTAATCATATGTATTTTGTACATGTGATTTTACATTTTTCTTAATAATTGTGTCTGAAATAAATCACAAATTATCTAAGACAGTGTGTCTGCCTCTTTGACTTGCTATTCTATACATTCATAACAGTGTCCAACTTGTGTTATATGGTCATTGTATAATTATTAAATGAACAAAATAATAAATACTTATAATACATACTCATGTTATTAGCACAGTAATTTATTTGGTATAAGAATGTATAACTTAAACTCTATTTACATTATAGAGATAAACTTCCTGATGATGCAATAATCTTAAAGAATTATATTCATTATTTGGTGTTACAGTTCAGATGTATTGAAGGCATCCCGCAAATTATTTCATACTACCAGGTTGTACCTGGTAATGCTATTTGAGAAGTCTGAAATCTTAAGCTGTGGCCCCTACAAAGAGAAAAGTAGTTCATTGAGGATATAGCCTATGGGAATATATTGTCTTAGGCCTCTTCCTTGTTCTCTTTGTACTTCCTAATCACAGAGATGAGACAAACAACATTAACCACATATCCCAATAACCACATGTTGTGTTCAAGTTCAAGGGACTAAAGAACTATGGACTGAATCCTTTGAAATTATGAGCTAAAATAAATAATTCCTCCATTATTTAGTTCTCTTTTAGATGCTGACTCAGCTAGAAGAAATGTAACAAGAACAGACAATGCAGATTTTATTGTTCCTTCTTGTTCTTGTCAAACAAGGTCACATTTTAACACAGGAATGTGTGTGTGTGTGTGTGTGTGTGTGTGTGTGTGTGTGTGTGTTGTTTAGACTTTATCATCTAACAATTAGAGTCACCTGGGAAAACAAAGCATTCATTAAGTAATTGCCTCAATTAAATGTGGGGTTTTCTGTGGGATATTTTCTTAATTGCTAATTGATGTAGCAGCACTGAGTGGACAGTGCCATTCTTGGGCAATTGGGCCTAGGCTGTATAAGAAAAGTATCTGATCAGGCCTAAGAAAGCAAACCAGTAAGGAGCATGGCTTCTGCTTTGGTCCTCATCCCTAGGTTCATGTTTTTAGTCATTGCCTTAATTTTTGTTAGTTAGAAAATGCAACATGTAATGTGAAACAATCACTTTTCTCTATGCATAGCTTTTAGTCATTATTTTATAACAGCAACAGAAAAGCACACTAGGACAGAAATTGATAACAAAAATTTGTACCTGGGCATACTGGTTTGGGAAAGAATCATGGAACTTTTTCACAGCTTTGGGCTATAAAAATGTTGAGTGCTTAGAGCATAATAAGCTCTTATTGGGGCTCTAGAAGATAGGACTGTCAAGAGATGCTCAGATAATGTAGGTGTGATTTCTGATGTTTCAGAAAAAAGCAAAAACCTTATTAAGATCATTCATGTGATATTTTCTATTAATATTATATATTGGTGATTTTTTTGGTTTACTTGGACAGTCTATGTTGAGTAGCCGGGGTTGAATAATCATCTGTCATTAATAAGAGAAAAGCATTACTGGGGAAAAATCATCTGAAAAGTATATATTTCTTGGAGTCAGCACACAGAAGCTGTGTTCAAGTTGGGCTTGAGGGAGGAGCCAAAACATCTGGCAAAATAACTTGGTAATTTGCAAGAATCTGCCAGATGCTATTGATTTCGAAGACATAAACTGCTCATGGAGAGAAGCAGAAGTTTGGTGCCATAAGGCAGGGAGTATCTCTCCTGAAGAGAAGAGGCCAGTAGTGTCCACTGATAAGGGTACAGACTTTGTTGAAGTGGAGACCTCAGGATTGAAAGACTCATGGAGAGACATAGAAGCTTGGAACCATGTAAGTCTAGAACAGAACAATGGTAAAGGTTCAGCATCAGATATAGTAAATAACCCAGTATACTGGAAATGCCAGGATCCTGATATGTCCATCAAGGACAGTAGCAAGTGTGGACTGGAACCAGCCTACCATGCAAACTGCATATGCTGTAAAGGCACAGATGGGGAAGTAGGGTAATCTAAGCCCTTTGAAACCCAGAAAATGAATGATTCCCAGACTTCAGACACTGAAATGTTTATATTGCTATAGTTTAGTGTGATTTTGTTATTATTACAACTCCGTTCTGAACTCTAGTTTTTTTCATTTTAGAAAAAGAATATTAAGTTTTATTTTATTTATATTTATTTTATAGCTCCATCTTTTGATGACTATGCCTGCTTCTTGCTGCTATGTCTACCCACCATGAGGTACTCTTTTCCTTCAGAAACCACAAACCCAAATAAATTCTTCCTTTCATAAATTGCCTTGATCATGGTGTTTTTATCACAACAAAAAAGTAACTAAACAGAAGTTGGTATTAGGTAGTAAACTGTTGTTTTCAAGAACTTAATTCTATGGTTTAGAAGAGGAAAATAGAAGACTTCAGAAATTTGAACAAGATAGCAGTACTGAAAACAATACAGACTGTGGAGGCCCAGGTAAAAAGGCTTCAGAGGAAAACAAACTTAGGAACAAGGCTAGAGGCCATCTATGCAATATTCTTGCAAAGAATCTGCATGCTTTCTACCACTAGCTTAAGAATTTGCCTGAAGCTAAATTTAAAGAAAATGAACTATGTTGTTTGGTCTGTTAAATTTCAAGATAGCATTGTACTGAATCTGTTGTGTGGTCACTATAAATAACATTTGTACTAGTGTACAATTAATAAATACCAAGTAATATAAAAACAAATAAAAAATGTACAATTAAGAGAGAGAAAATAGCACTGCGAACCTTAATGATAGAGCCACAGCAAGTGCTAGAAATAAGTTATAATTGATAAGGAGATGTCAAGGCAAAGTCTGTTCTAAACTGAAACAAAGGAAAATGTCTTTTCAGGACATGAAATCACCAATCCAAGCTTCCCAATTTTGAAAGGAAAAGACAGATTTTTTTTTTTTGCTCCTACAGAATAGCTATAAACAAAAGCTGCTGCAAATATGGTTTAAGAAGCTGAGGATCCATTTCAAGCTGGCAATGTTTTGTATGTGATGCTGACTTTAGAAGCACAGAAGGCATAAACATAAAGAGATTATAGATTCTTCTTTTGTGGTTTAAGAAAACTGCTGGGGACAGGCAGCATGTGACAGGAGAGTTCTTGCATGAAGAACCCAAGAGCCCATTGCATGAAGCTATTACATTGAAATCTGAGTTGCACAGGAGACCCAAAGTTGTTGGAGATGCCAGTACCATGGGATATTTGCCAGGGAAAGCTACATATAGAAAATGGGGAGAGAAGTATGTAACAAAGCTGGAAGGACAAAAGGATCTAATCCATATGAAATCAAAGTCCCAGACATTGGACTTGGCTACAGAGGTTGGTATATTTCACATTGGGTTTTAATCTTGCTTTCATTCTTCATTTCCTCACTATGTTCTACTCTTTTCATTTTCAAATAGTAATATGTAGTTCTGTGCTATTATATATTGGAGATATATAGCATACTTTTTGATTTTACAGGGAGTTTACTATTAAGAGATTTCCTTGAGTCTTAGGAAAGAAAGACTTTGATCTTTTAGAGAGCAATACAATGCGAAACACTATAGTGACTCTTGAAGTTAGGCTAAACTCATTTTATATTATAGTATGGTAATGAGACTATGGAGACTAGGGATTGGTGTGGTGGTTTTAATGAGAAATGTCCCCCAGATCCTTGGGATGTAAACACAAGGTCCACAGTTGGTGGTGCTATTTGGGAATGCATAGGTTTAATTATGGCTTAGTAGCAGATGTCATTGGGGATAGGCTTTGGAATTAAAATCCTCCTTCAACTTTCAGTTTGGTTTTTCTAGTTGGTGAGTTTCATTCAAGATGTGTGTTCTCAGGTTCCTGCCCCTGCCACTATGCCTGATGTTTGGTACCATGCCATCAAATATGGTTCAGGTAGGAGCCTACAAGGTCTGGTCAGTTCCTGCTAAATTATTAGCTATTGATAGAAGCAGGGGTAGTGATTGTCTTCCAAAGGACAGTTCCAAATCTAGATTAGATAGGTAATCTTGATTAAACCCAGAGGGTCTCAAAAGTAAAGTTACCATCACTACCATAACCAAAATAAAGGCATCAATGTGAAAAGGACACTGGTAAAGAGGAGAGGTGGGTAATAGGAGTAAGAGGGTCATTATAGTAGTTAAGGTTACAACTGTCAAAATGCAGGGTTTGGTGTGTGTGTGTATGTGTGTGAAGAACTGAGGTGTTGTGAATTTTATCAAAGAACTTTGGATTAATAAATGTCAGTTTTGGAAAAAATCCTCATTTTCACAATTTAAAAATTACCCTCAGTGCAAAAGCTAATTGCAAAATTGTATATTTATTTCCTGGCTATATCAAAGATTAATACTAGCATAGAAGTTGATAGACTGAATTGGTTTCTTATTGTACATGATTTGAATGGGCAAATGACTTTGGAATTAGCTGGCTTTCCATTTGTTTGCAAATCACCTTTCAGGAAAAAAAAAAGACATTAATACAGAGCTCTCTAATTCAGTTCATGGTTTTTGTTGCTAGAAGCACAAAAAGCAATTTTAGCTGCTTTGCCAAAATGGGTAAGTATATGACACAGAAGATGTATAAATTTAATTATAAACATAGTTTGCATACCTTAGATACATGTTATATACTTTATTTTTAAAATGAAACAAATATAGTCACAATACAAAGAAATAGTTATTATATGTTATTCATATGAAGCTGTGGCTGAACATGTGAGAACACACTTTTATTCATAAAACTCTTAATGCAAAAGAAGATGGATTCCTGAATTAGAGGCTAGCTACATATTGAGTTACATACCAGCTAGGGTTATTGTCTTAGTTACTTTGCTATTGCATAATAAAACACTATGACTAAAATGAACTTGGGGAGAAAAGGGTTTATTTCAGTTTACAGACTGTAGTCCATCATCCAGAGTAATCAGGTAAGGAACTCAAGGCAGGAACCTAGAGGCAGGAACTGATGCAATAGCATGGAAGAGCACATTTTGCTGGTTTATTCCCCAAGGCACACTAAGCCTCCTTTCTTATACCTCCTAGGACCACCAAAATGGAAATTACAAAAACAATAATTAAACACCAGTTACTAATCTTGAAAAAGGATCGCAGGCTTACCCACATGCTGACTTGTGGATCATTTTCTCAGTTGAGGTTCTATCTTCTCAAAGGACTCCAGCTTGTGTCACTTTAACTTAAAACTATTCATGGCAGCTACATCATGAGACCTTGCCTCAGAAAAGAGTCAGAAATAGTGAATGAAAGAATCAAGGGATTTCTAGGACAATAATGCAGTGATAAATTGGGGACACACACACATTATATGAGTGTTAACACACGTGCACACACACTATACATCCACCCTTTAAGATTTTCTCTCTGCAATCTGTTTATTATGGTTTATAAATGGCTGTGCTAAATAATTAAAGTTGAATTTGTGGATTTCCAGCCATATATGTAGTGGAGGATAGCCTTTTTGGGCTTTGGTGGGAAAGGAGGTTCTTGGTCCCATGAAGGCTGGATGCCTCAGTGTGGGGTAATACACAGGCAGAGAGGTGGGAATAGGTGGTTAGGTGGGGGCACGCTCTCACAGAATCAGGAGGAGGGGTCATGGGATGGGGGTTTCAAGGGGTACAGGGAAAGAGGACAACATCTGAAATATAAATAAATAAAGTATCGAATAAAAAATGATAAGAAAATAACCTGTTTGTGAATAAGATCACCAATTTGTGACTTCAGTGTCATGCCTCCTGAACTTTGTCCTCACTTTTATTTGATTACCTGTGTTACATTAGTCAAACTTCATCCACCATATTTCATTTTTTTCCAGCTAGAATCTAATCACAATGATATCTAACTCAAAGAGTCATTTCAAAATTTAAATGCATTATTATATGTAAAACATTTAGAATGTTGTTTGGCATGAATTTTGTGCCATAGAAGTCTATGCTAGTAAATTTCCATAAAAGCTGCCTGTTTACAATAGCTTATAGCCATCTGTTACAATGTTTTTCCACTGAGACCCAAGACTTGGTGTTAGTATACATGTATGACAGGCCCACTGCTGATTTTAGGCCTATGGCTGATTTTAGGCCTTCAGTGTGTAAGGAGGGCTGCCCCTGACATCTCCTCCCTTCTCTAAGTATAGAAGGGCTGTGGCAATTCTAAACTTGCGAAGGCAGGGATAGAGGCCTGGCCTCCAGTACTAGAAGGGGACCTCGTAATGGCTCTGGACCCCCTGTCGTTGTCCAGTGAGGCATGAGGGCCATACCCAAACCGATGTCTTTTTCCTGGAGAGGGGATACTTTTGACATCAACCCCTATGTAGTCAGGCTGGTCCCTCAGGGAACCCAGAGAGATATTTTTAACTTTTATTTATATTCCCTTGCAGTGCTTAGCCTCACAGCCTAAGCAAGAATTCAGATTGCCTGTCAGAGGGGGTTCTGGGTAGCCCCTCTCTGCTTGGTCTAGGGGTGGAAGTCCCCCCTTTTAGGTTGGGTGGAGATGGGTTTTGGGAACACCCTGTATAAAGTAACAACCTCATCTTGAGTCTCGTGGTCCTCCATAGCTAACTTATGATAATGTATCTGAATAGGTTTTGCTACCAAATTATTTATCTGTTGTTTCATAGAGTTAGTCAGCCAATTTGAGGCCCAGGGACCAGCAGAAATAAGCAAAAAGAACCCAAATAATGGTCCCAAGATGGGAGGAAATAGGGTTGACAACCTTGGAGAGGCTGAAAACAAATTCTTCTACCAGCATTCATCTGTCTCTTTCTCTCTCTATTTTTTTCTCAGGGCCTTCATTGACCTATTTCATGCTCTCTTTAACAGTCCCTGTCTTGTCTATGTAAGACAACATTCTTCTTTAAGGGCTGTACACAGTCAAGAGCTGTACACAGCCTTTTCTATTGTAATAGAGTAAATCAAGTCCAATAAGGATCTTTGTGATTTTAGGAGGTCTCTTCAGGTAGCAAAACAAGGGATTTCTTCAGATTAGTGATGTCAATCTCTAGCTGTTTGATGTTCTTGTCAGTGGCCCTTCAAAGGTCTGAGTAGTATAAGTTCAGGGTGGAAATTTACCAGCCTGAGTAGTCATAGACCTTGTAAATAGATAGCCTTGGTAGACAATACCAACTTAGATAAGGACAAGTGAGTCATAGGCAGAGTCATAGTGACCTGTCCCCTGAACCTTCATCCAGCCGATACCAGGTTCTGAAAGATATCTGTATTCCCCCTGAACAGCCACACTCCAGAGTCATCCCCTTCCCCACATTCTGGCTTTCTGTGTTTATAACCCCTGTGTGAATGAATTATGATTTGAGAAAAAATAAATAAATTATTTTTAAAAAAAGAAGTCTATGCTAAATGAAAGCAAAAGACTGAATAAAAACTATGAATATTTCCTTTTCTGTGTATATCTTGAGGTGATACTAAGTTTGAAACCATAATACTTAAGGACATTTTTAAAAATCTCAAGATTCAGTTTTCCTAGTATTTATTGTCTTTAATTGGTTATCATAAAACATTAAAAGGTTGATGTCTGTAGAAAACCCCTAGCTGGTAGACACTGATGAAATTATTTGGTTGCACTAAAAATATATACTCATAGATATTATTTTTACAGGGAAAATAAATTTAATTCCCACAGATGCCAAGTAGTCACAAAGCATAAATTAATGAAATTCAAATTAATGAGGTTAGCTAAGATATTTTAAACTAGGCAAGATCTGACACATTAAATTGGATTGCACATGAAATTAAAACACACAGGATTCATTTCAGGGGCAAATCATTCTTTTGTATGTGTGTGTTGCCAAGGTACTATTTAGAACATCAAAGACACCTTGCAAATTATTAGCTGTGTGGTTTGGGTAGATCAAGCCCAACCGCATAAAGTTCTTCTCTCATGAGGAAAATAAAGTTGACAATTCTAGAGAACATTACCTACATGATCCCAGTTTCATCACACAGTTTTATAAACAATAGAGATTTATGGATGGATAAAACTCTTATTACGTATTTTGGTTTGGGTTACACTGTCAATAGAAAAGGAGATGAGTTTTGCAAAATAGTTAATCATTTGACAAGTTAACTATGGGAAGAGAAAGGGAAGTATGAAGGAAGTTTCATATTAAGAAGGCAGAAGCAGTTAAGGCATCGGTTTTCTACAGACAAGTATTCTACATGGCTCTGAACCTTATGAACAACTTTAGAGAGTATATTACAAAATTAATTTCTCATCAAAGGATGGGGGTGCCTGGTGTTTTCTTCTGTAGGTGCCAAGTCATTCACTTTTGGTTATAATTTCCATTCTAGACCACTAAAATCCATGATTAAAGCCTAATAAGGTAGGTCATTCCATTAATAGTAAATTTAGATTGGATAATTACCATAAATTTAAGGCCATTCTAGGCTACAGATGTTACTGTGTCTCAAAGAAAACAAAGCAAACAATAAAACAAAACAAAACCTAAGACAAACAAAAACAACTATTGAGACTGCCAACAAATTAAAAGCAGTCTTGAAGAATAGAAGCAGAAAGTATGTTTTGCCTTCCATTTGGTATGTCAGAGTGGGAACAATACTCTGTAACATAGTTGTAGATGAGTTACACAACAGGCTAATATGTGGGAGACATTAAAGGATATAACATACAGCATATTTACTTTGACACATTTCTGAGAATTAAATTTGTGATCTGGCATAATAGCAGAAAAATTATTCTTTCTCAATGTCTTTTTGTGGATGCTCAATCACAGTATTCTTTATAACAAGGCTTCCCAAATACATACTCTCCTTCTCATCAGTATTCCAAGGGCCTTTAATTCATCCTATTTTCTCTAGACAGATAATTTCTTCCCCATAGGAGATACTAGAAATTCCTCTGGTTATTGTCATCAAAACTGTTATCTATGACAGACTTCTGATATGACAGATGACAAGCTAGTGTTGTATAAATGAACAAAATACTATGCATATAAGAAAGCTAAGAAAATGAAGTCAGACTCTCCCTGCAGATAAGCCAAACCACTGGAGTTAGCTGCAACACACTGTTCTCCTTACAATGGCAGGTCACAGGTGCTACTATTGAAATGTTGTCGTGAGATATTTTTGTAAAAGCCAGAGAGAGAGGGTGGGCTGAAGAAATACAGCTGGAGTTTGGAATAAGGAATTCATGGAAAGCAAAGCAAAAGAAAAAAAAAGAAAAAAAACAGATTTTAGAGAGAGAGATGTGAACCTTGTGAATAGGAAGCTGAGACCAAAAGGTTTTGCAAAAAGCAGGTGACTCCCTCTTCCAAGTCACTGCTTTATCAAGTTAGAGAGGAAGTAATGCTTTGTGGAAACTGCCCCAATCTCTTCACAGCATAAAAAGGTAAACATCGATAAAAAGAACTTCCTCATTCGCAAAGCCCCAATCATGGAAAGCTCTGCATATGGAAATTTCAGTCCCAGAAATATCACAGACAGGTTGTGAGAGACATTCAGTGAGAGGGGCAATTGTGGAAGAAGGAAGACTTTGTTCAGAAAAATCTTTATCTAGAAAGACACACTGACATAACTTTCTTGAATTTCTGAGACTAGTAGCTCTCCTACGGTAATTATGAGCATTGATACACATGAGAAAGTAAAAACCACATTGTCCCATTGAGGAAGGTGCACTACGGGAAGAGAGTCTACCTTCTATTTTATATATAAAATAGAAGGAACATATATATATGTGTGTGTGTGTGTGTGTGTATGTGTGTATACATATATATATATACATATATATATATAAATACTTATATATTACTATATATAATTTATCTTTGCTAGGTTGTTGTGTTTCACTCTAGAATTCACAAAAGTGATAGTTGTGTTTTCTTTGCATTTATGTTTCAGTCACTCAATAGTTTATTACTTTTGCCTTTTCCTTCCCAGTTTTGCTCCTTAAAATTGACACCATTAACTGAAAAACTGTAATTTCCTCAATCAGTAGCCTAGTGTCATTGTCACTGAGATTTATTGAGACACAGGTGGTGTGGACATGTTCATGTAGTGGCACATCAGTATTAGTATTTCTGTTAAATCATTAATAGTCCTCATTGCCAACATCCCCATGAAATACAATTGGCAAAAATAAAGCCAAGAGAAAAAAAAACCTCACTAGGAGTGCTGTCTGATATAAAATAAAATAAATGGACAAGGAAATTGAATAAAAGATAAAAATAAACATGAAAGAACTAATTTATCCTAATATATAGTCAAAATGAAAGGTAACACAAAATATTGAAACAATAGCACATTATACCATATCCTCAATTTTATAACTCTTCTTACTGGAAACTAAAATAGGACAACATACTAGAAAATATTTCAAAGTCTTTCCAACACTATAAATGACAGTACAGGGAACTAAAATAAAGAGATGAATTAAATAAGAATATCAATTCAGAAACTATACAACAGACTTATAAAAATGGTCAGTAACTTTGGGTAGAAATTCTAAAACATAAGAGAAAAATTAATATAAACTGAAAAAGATATTCTCTTCAACAAATGTTGTTGGCAAAACTCTATATACTAATTTGAATGACATATGGTCACTATAACCATGAACACAATGGCTGTGAATATCTGCAGAAGGTTTGTACAAGATACAGGCTTTCAATATTCCATCATGAATTAGAGGAGGGGTTGCCTATGAGATCAGCCTCTAAGTGAAATGATATTTGCAACAACTCTTTGTCTGCTCAGAGGGTATTATTTTGCTGTATTCACTGATAGTTTGCTCCTTATTCAGCAAACATACTGAAGCATATCTGACATACAGACAAGCAATCCTAATTAAACTCAGTGCATCAAAGAAAGTGAAAGATGTGAAAATAGGAGTTAAACTAGTTGGGACAAAGAAGTGTTTCAGAAGGGGAGACGGGATAATAAGTGAGGGAAATAGGAAATGAAATACATACATACATACATACATACATACATACATACATATATGTGTGTATGAGATTTCCATATATATATCAGATTTCTATCTCACAACAATCAGAATGTTAACAGAAAACCAACAAAAGACAGCAATTTCTGCTGAGTCTGTAAGTGATGGGGTGGGGAAATAAACCCTATTGGTGAGAGTATAAACTGATATGGGCTCTATGGAAATCAGTACTCTTTTCTCAAAAACAAAATCAGAACTACATATGATTAAGCTACATCACTTTCGAGAATATATATCAAATGTCTATATGTCTTCCCACAGAGATATTTTTACATAGAAATTTACTAAAGCACTATTCATGATAATAAAAAATCTAACAAGTATGTCTTTCCACCAACAGATGAATGGATCAAGAAAATGTAGTAAATACACAATTGAATTTTTTTCATCTATAAAGAAAACTGAAATTATTACTTTGTAGGAAAATCCAACTATAAATTATTATATTAAGCCATTCTGAATAAGTCTAATATATGTATTATATTTTTTATATATTTTGCAAATATATTCATATGTTTTACATGTGCAATCATACTATCTCTCTCATCTCTATCTATATATTAATACATATATTCTTCTGTGTATAGATGAATGTATATAGGTCTTGAAATAGATAGGAAATATTAAGAAGAGGAAAAAACTTTTAAATGTAGGGAATTGTTAAGGGAAGGGGGTGAAAAAATACATGGACCATAAAAACAGAATGGGCACTACTAGAGAAAGAAAAAGACTAGCAAAAGGTGGGCAATTAAGGGACATAGTGGGCTAGAGATTAACAAAACAGATTGTGAATGAAATACAACAAGATAACCTAATATTTCATTTCAATACCAAGGAAACACATTTTGACCTCTGATTACTATAGCTACAAAAGCATAAACTTCTGCTGTTTTTTATTTGCACAGTCTGCAACAATTTGTAACAGCTACAACAAAAAATGTGATGTGGAGAGATAGACTATAATAGAAATATGATATGGAAAATTACACTTCCTTTTGCCATGATACAACAGTGCATTTGGATATTTCTATACATATATCTCCTCGGCTAATGCAGATATCTATGAGGTAGGAAATACACAATTAATTGTTATGGCTCTAGTTAACACATATATGGTTATAAGAAATACAGTTTCAGTTTTGCACCCATCATAATGTCTAAGATTAAAAAAAAAAACCTTAGGGACACATGCTATAGAGGGGATATGGAGCAAGAGGAACACTCCTCTAATCCTAGTAGGAGTGCAAACTTGTACAAACAGTTTAGAAATCAATTTGTCAGTTGCTCAGAAAATTGAGAATAGATCTACTTCTAGACCTAGCTATAGTACTCTTGCACGTGTACCCAAAAGATGCTGCACCATACCTCATGGACATTTGCTCAATTATGTTCATAATAGCTTTATTCATAATATCCACAAACTGAAAACTACTTAGATATTCCTCAACAGAGGAATGAATAATGAATATGTGCTACATTTCACAATGGAATATTACTTAGCTATTAAAAACAAGGACATCATGAAATTTGCAGCCCAATGGACAGAATTAGAAAATATCATCCTGAGTGAAGTAACCCAGACCCAGTAAGACAGATATGGTATGTACTCACCTCTAAGTGGATATTAGCCATAAAATACAGGATAACTGTGCTACAATTCACAGACCCAAAGAAGCTAAGTAACAAGGAGAACCCAAGGCGGGAAGCTTGAATCTCATCAAGTAAGGGAAATTGAATAGATGTTGGAGTGGATGGAGGGGGGACGGTTCGTTAGAGAGAGCCTGGGAAGGGGCACACAAGGAATCTAGTTGGGGGAAGATGGAGAGAGAAAGTATTGGGAGAGATAACTAGTAAACATGAAGCAGAAAATGGTGGAAAGTCTAACCAATAACTAGTCCATCTTGAGACCCATACCATGAGAAAGAACATATTTAATATTATATTTAATGTCCCTGACATATTTAATATTATGCTATACTTGAAGACAGGTAACTAGCATAACTGACATCTGAGAGGCCTCACCCCACAACTGATGGAAACAGCTGTAGAAATCCACTGCCAAAGATTAAGTGGAGCTCAGGGAATTTTGTGGAAGAATGGAAGGATCGATTAATGGAGCCAGAAAGGTCAAGGACACCACAAGAAAACCTACAGAATTAACTAATACAGGGGCACAAAGAAAATGAAAACTGAATTCCCAAACAGAGAGCATACATGGAACAGACCTAGACCCTCCACACACACATATAACAGTTGAAAACCCCAGTCTTCATGTGGGACTCCTAACAGCAGGAGAAGGGGTTGTCTCTGACTCTGTTGCCTGCCTTTGGGTCTCTTTCTCCAAATTGAGGTGCCTTGCCTAGTTACCATAGTAGAAGACACACCTAGTCCTACTGCAACTTGATATGCCAAGCCTTCTTGATATCTATGGAAGGTTTCCCTTTTTCTAAATGGAGGAGGAGTAGTGGAGAATGGTGGAAGAAGGACATGTAAGAGCAATGGGAAGAGAGGAGTGAGGGGAAGCTGCAAACAGAATGTAAAGTAAATTAGTTTTTAAAAATTAATTACAAAGTTTATTTTACTTTTCCA
>NW_021604640.1:1607093-1610833 GCF_004785775.1 Grammomys surdaster | reverse complement strand
AAGAAGAAGAAGAAGAAGAAGAAGAAGAAGAAGAAGAAGAAGAAGAAGAAGAAGAAGAAGAAGAAGAAGCAGCTAGAAAATTACCAGTAACATAGTATAGTCTCGCTCCTTTACTCCCTTATTCTTCTACTTTTTTTTATTCCTTTCCCAGACTCCATTTTTGACAAATCAGGTGCCCTATGAGTAGTGTTCCAGGTCTACTCCATCCTCCTTTCTGAAAATTTCCTTCCTCTGAAAAACTGCATAGCAAGACACCCAGTAATTTTAGTTTATATGTATTATTTTTCCCTTTCAGGTATCTTGAATTTTATTTTAATTTAGAAAAATGCAATATACCTAATTTACAAAATAGAAACCTTTGTAACTTTTATTATTGTGAGCACGCACCTGTGACATAAAACTACATACACTTCACACATCACAAGTGAAGGAAGTCAGGGTATCTCCTATGCCCACCTTATCTGGCATCTTCTTTTTTGACCTTTCTCAGTTTTGCACTTATATCTTAAAAGTTAATTTGCACAGAAAATTGATTAAATATGTTAGTATTACCTAACATTCAAGTTTTGTTGTAGTTTTAATCTACTATAATATTAACTCTGGATATTTTTTCCAGCTTTCAGCTATAGTCTATGAAACCTTTCATCTAAATTTCCTGTAGAAATTTTCTGGTTGGTCAGATGTCTACTCTTACCTCACCAACTGTAGCCAAAAGTAGAGAATTATCTTTCCCATGTATAGTCCATGGGTCTTTTTCTTTTGAATTCATCATTTTAAATTTTCCAATGTAAGTGAATTTAAGTAGTACTATTTCCCATTTGCCTGACTTATTTCATTTAACATAATGACCTCTAGGTCACCCATATCGTAAGAATGACAAGATATGAAACAGATAATAAACAATGACTAACATAGGCAGGAAAGAAAATGATTAGGTAATGCAGGTTAAAGGACACAAAGTTGCAGATTTATGAGATGAACTAATCTACAACTATAATGTACAATATGAGAATTATAGTTAAAATCCCAAAATGTTCTAAATTCTCCAATAAACATCTTTAACAAAGATGGTATCAAAAGTTATCTTCCATATGCATCCAAATTACATGTCTGAATTCTTTCATTTTGGGGAATATTTGGAACTCTTCCATAACAACCTTAACTATTTAGTTATCAGGAAATTTTACATCTTGAGCAAATCTTAACTAAAATATACAGTGAAAAAGCTTATCACTGTTAGGTTGTAAACATTATAATGGATAAAATTCTCAATCATATATGTTTACATAAACATTTCAGTTCAAACTATTGCCAGTCTGTCTCCTTTATCTCTGTGTACAATTGTGAGTGATTCCTATGATAATGAATATGAGATGGCATCTAAGTTGTGCACGATAGCCAATGAGCTATATCTGCATCCCCTGATGTTTTTCATAATGCCCTTTTTAGAGGGAAAATATTGATGAAATCTTAATTTTTAAGATAATATTTTTAAAAATTATATCTCCTTATATTTACCAAAATTTCCTCTCAGTATTCACCTTAAATGTTCTACAGACTTACACTTTCCTGTTTCTGATTCATTGCACATTCATCTATGACAAGAGTTGAGGATTGAAGTATCATTTACAAGCCAGATTTAGCAATTGTGTCTTTCTAAACATATTTTTCTTTCAATGAATTCATTTGGTATTGGTTTTTAAAAATCAGTTAGCTCTAAATTTATGGCTATATTTCTGTGCTATATGTTTTGTTCAAATTATCTTGCTAGTAATGATGATAGACCACTGCATTAGTTATTACATTTTAATGGTAAATATTTAATTCACATACTATAAATCCTTGCAATTATTTTTTCCTTTTTGTCCTGATGTTTACATCATTTCTACTTTATCTTTCAATATGAATTTTAGACTCGGCTTCTGTAATTCTATAAAAGGTTTAATTGGAAACTTAGTCAAATTATATTGTATACATAGTTCAATTTGCAGATTTAAATTATGTACTATGTAACGTTTTCAAGCCTTTTTACATTGTACTTGTCATTTTTTCTTTTTTCATTTTTATATTGAATATTTTATTTATTTACATTTCAGATGTCATGTTTTACTATTCACAGCAAGATTTATTGTTTTATTTTATGTGTATACTGCTTATCATTCACTGAATTTAATTCTAGGTGTTAAAGAGTTTTTAAGACAAATTCCTTCATTTTTTACATTTATATGTTTGTACTTAATCATGATTTTTTTCAGAGTACCTTGTAATATTTTTAAAATTTTCCTTTTAGATAAGTATATTTTTTATGGAGGCAGTTTACCTCTGCTCTTTCCTATTAAACTGTTTCATTCATTTTATACTTATTTATTTGTACTGACTCTAAATTACAGTAAAAATATTATGCTGAAATGAGGAGCATGGAATTATCATCTTCACTTACAATATTAAAGACAATTATTTTGTCCTTCATCATTACATGACTTTGTTGGATCCTTGTTTTTGAACATATTTTATTAAGATGAAATGCCTTTCCTCCTGCTGTTCCTTTTCCTCCGCTTCTTCTCCACCTCCCCTTCTCCTCTTCCTCATCTTACTCTTACTCATCCTCTTCTTCTTCCTCCTCATTCTCTTCTGCCTTCTTCTTCTCCTCTTCCTACTTCTTCTTCAGACAAAATATCACTATGTATCCTTGGTTGGCCTGGAACTCACTTCAGAGAAATGTGCCTGCCTCTGCTTCCTGAGTGCTGAGACTAAACATGTGCATTATAATACTCAACTTATTTTTAATGCTTTATTTTTCAATCAGAGTTAACTGGGATTTGAAATTTTTAATGTTACTAGAATAATCATTTATTATTGTGCTAAATATAATATACTAGCTAAAACGGATTTTGATGAAACTGCAGGCATCATCATAAGATATCACATTAAAATAGAAAGTGTATTTTTTTCTTTTTAGAAAATAAAGTTTCTTTGTATTCACATTTCTGTTTGGATCTAAAATATATCTGAAGATACTTAAAATGTTGAAGTTTTAAAAATAACTACAATTTAGCTAAGGATTTTCATCTTTTGTGATTAGTTCCTTCTAGAAATATCTGGTGGTCTTCCACTGAGCAACAGTCTGTCTCATTGCTAATAGACAAATGTCTTTAATGACTAAAATTCCTTATTTAGCACTTCAGTAGGGAAATATTCATTTGGGATAATTTTTAAAGTACTTTTCCTATTGTAATTTACTGATATAATAGATACTATTACGGATCCCTATGCATTCTATAGAACCCCTGACTTATCTAAAGACTCAATAAATTATATCACCTTAAAACAGAATAAAATTTATAATATTGCTCTTTCAGAAAACCATTTATTCAATGCAATTTAGCTACTGGCTACCTTGTTTCTTATTGGAACATGACCATTTATATTATATATTGCTGTGTAAAAAAAAATCTACCATCAAACCTAGCCACCTAAAACAACCAACATTTATTATCTCACAGTTTCTGTGCATCAGCAATTTGAAAATTGCTTGCCTGTGTACTTCTGACACATGACTTTAGAGGAGATTTTCAACCAAGCAGCATGAATGTAGTTTAAGGTATTTCTGCTTGGTGTGGAGGATTAGTTTCTAATTTCATTTTTGTGGATGTAGCTATTCACAAGAGGCTTTACTTCTTCATTCAACTAGTCTCTCTCTCTCTCTCTCTCTCTCTCTCTCTCTCTCTCTCTCTCTCTCT
>NW_021604640.1:1605623-1607083 GCF_004785775.1 Grammomys surdaster | reverse complement strand
TCTCTCTCTCTCTCTCTCTCTCTCTCTCTCTCTCTCTCTCTCTCTCTTTCTGCCTCTCTCCCCCTCTCTCTTGTGTGTCTTTCTCTCATATTATCTTATTGTTACTATTTATTCCTTAGATGAAAGTGACAGTTTGTTTTATTCAGCATGTACCAGATATGTACACAACATAAAATGCTTAGATTGAGCTTATTGATGAATATATTGTTTCACACAACTTTTTGGGATAAGACAATAAAATCCATTCTCAGGTATTTTCAAATACTCAGTACATTGACAATGTTTTGACGATGTATTGTGTTAACTATGCATTGTGTTGACTATGTGTTGACTATGTATTGTGTAACAGTCACCATGTTTCACAATAGATCCTTTGGATGTATTTTCTTGTTTACCTGTCTCATTGAAATTTTGTCTCTTTTTAATAATGTCTCCTTACTCCCTCTAATCCCTGTGTTCAAATTTTTCATATTTACATATAAGCATAATCATGCAGCATTAATCTTTCTATGCCTGTCATATTCAATTTAAAGAATGTCAAATTTCATTTATCTTATCACAATTGACGGGAATTTTCTCCTTTTTGAAACATTTTATCATTTTGATTGTAATAATGTGTGTGTGTGTGTGCAGTGTACTCTCTGAATACCTAAGCCATATGTGATTTTTCACTTTTTAAGGCTGAATAATATAAGACTCACAACATAGCAGGTTACTTTTCTCTTCTCATAGCCTTCAAGGCACGGCAATATATTTCCATGAGAACAAATGACTCAGACAAGTCAAAATTGTAATTAAGAAAGATGCTGGGATGCTTTTTTAAACTTAAAACACAAGTACTATACGGTCACCTTGTCTGTATGCTACATTTCAGAAAAATGTCACTATATCCAGAAGAGAAAGTTTAAATTCTTTCTCTTCAAGGAGGAGACACAAGAGAAAAACAAAGTATTTTAAAACCATGTCACTTGAGGAAAGTTTATTTTTGCAATTATATGTGGCAATGTATTATGATAAAAATTGTTAGACTGAGTTAACAATATAATTTGAGGTCACTTAAGACTGCTATGCTACTGTATACCCAGTCTGTTTGTTTAACCTTCATTTTTCAGCTTTGAAATCATTTACTAACATGACAACAGATATGACACTCCAGCTACTCATCTACTTTGCATCACAAGGCCATTTAGTGAGAGATAGCATTCTTCAAGCCACACTTTAAATAGATTTAAAAATGTAATTTCTAATTATTAAAGAAATGTTTCTTCAAAAATATTTTCTCTCACTCCATCATCTCCTATACTGAAGGCTGTACAATGCTTTGTTTTTTCTCCCAAGCTAAATCTGAACCCTCAAAATTGATTCCAGGCAGAATATTTCTGCAAATTAAAATCAAAAACAAAAATAGAAAAATGTGTGTGTGTGTGTGTGTGTGTGTGTGTGTGTGTGTGTGTGTGTGT
>NW_021604640.1:1600790-1605613 GCF_004785775.1 Grammomys surdaster | reverse complement strand
TGTGTGTGTGTGTGTGTGTGTGTGTGTGTGTGTGTGTGTGTGTGTGTTTATACTGGTTGGAATCCTCCATCATTTGAAAATCATTTAGAGATGAATTTTGAGCTCTTCCTACTCACAATTCAAAAATCTGTAATATTTAGGGACATACTTCCCATTCTTTCCTGGCTTCTTCCTCCTCGCCAAAACAGTTCAACAGAGGCTCAAGTTTAGTGGAAAGAAAAATTTGAGTAGTTTCTGTATGGTTTGGTTTTACTTTGGTTATCTAGGTGGCATGTACTGCTCTTTCCCATTATGTTGAGTCACTCCCTGAGGTGTAGCCCTATGGCTGAACTGGCATCTTTTTTCCCTGATTTTTCCAGCTGCTCCCCTGGGAATGGTGCTGCCTCAGGAGCCAGAATGATCCTTACTAGACATTGCTTCTGTTTTCCCATGTGACTCCTTAACAGGCTTCTCATGAGCTCTGTACTCTTCATTTCTGGTGAAAGGTACTACATTGGACCGAAGTTCCTTCAGTGGCTCTACAAGAACTGGAGATGGCTCTTTAGGAACCTTCTGTCACATTTTAGCATAGATTAACTTTCAAGATCCTGTAGGGCCACAGCTATAGGTGTATTTATGTTACTATTACAAAGTGAAGTAGTGTTTGCCCTTGATGGCTTTGTAGTAGTTGGAGAAAACACTGGTACAAGTCACTGGATTGGGAATGTCCTTTGGAACAACAGAATCCTCCATTTGATCCTTCTCTTGCTGGGTTGTGCTTAACACACGAGGCTCAGCTGTACACAGAAGACTAGGACTTATGCTGAGCTGTGGCACAGAAGCGCAGTCTGTCTGTCCTCTGCAGGCACTGGGCAACTAACTCTCACATCCTCACTGTCCTTTTCTTTGTAGACACCATTAATGACATCAGACATTCTACTCTCCAAAGCAAGTTCACCTGGCATTCTTGATGAACTTTCAGGTAAAGGAGGAAAATTTGTAGCAAGTAAGTCAAACTTCGGAGTTGGAGCCTTTGCTTCAGTCGTTGCAGGCTGGGGTCTTGGGATCCTGTCATCTTCTCTTTGTCTTCAGCTGCTGAAGAGAATTCTCCTGCCTCTTCCAAAAGTTCCCATTCTGTTCCATCTGTGAAATGGGAGCCTCTATGGGAAGATAATTTTGTTCCTGAAACCATGTTACTGTTGTGTTATGCTTTTCAGAAAGATCCTTGAACTAGATCTGCTCAATGGTCCATTCCCCAATGATACGGAGCCCTCTGTTGAGTGTTCTGAACCAATGGATGACCTAAAATGAGGCTTCACACTATTTTTCTCTTGGAATGGTCAGCCCATATTCATAGCAGCAGCATTTGTCTTATAAGATCCCTGTGAACTAAAGCCATTCACAAAACTACCATTGTGAAAGGGAGCCAGTGGTGTTTCAAGATAAGGTACAGAACTTGGAGATCAAGACTGATGCACAGTACTATATACTGAGTACTGCTGATGAGGATTATACACTGGTTGCATGAAGACTGGTGAGAGATATTGGGTTGGAGTCTGAATGGGTTGAGTATACATACTAGAGTCCATTAATCGAAAACCATTCTTATCAAAAATGTATTGAAGACTTTTATCCTTGCTGTGATTGGCTTGCTCTGAAATGTTTTAACTTATTCTCTTAAGTATTTAAAAGCCTGTGTCTGACTGGAAAGTGACATAACATTTGCTGTTGCCTACAAACTCACAGCTTACCACTTTGAGGCAGTTTTCATTTTTAAACAAAGCTTTCACTTCCTCTACAGGTGTTTTCTCAGGAATTTCCCTGAGAATCACAATACAACGCTTATGACTTGGTCTCACCTTTTCTTCCTTCTCATCAACTTGTACCTGAGGGGAAGATCTCAATACTTCAAGCATTAAATCTGGAACTCTAGTCAATTTTTTAAATTTCTTCCATGTAAGCAACTGTCCATATTGGGACAAGCTGATCACTATCCATTTGAGATATCAAGTAAAGGTCCTTTGATAAATTTTCTCATGAGAAATAGAATTCCAATTGTTTTTTACAAACATTCTTTTAAATCTTCAGTAGAAATTGTTGAACTGCTTTCTCCAGAAACATCATATAGTTGGTAACTCAGGTCTTCAGATCCTAAGATCATTCTATCAGCTGACTGGATTTCCAGAAGGAATTTCTTGCCATACTTTGGCGTTAGGATTTAAACCAGTGCCTTTAGATGTCACCTTGAAATCTCAGAGAGACAGTATATGGTCCAATGAAACAGTATTTTCACTGATCCAACACCACCACAAAACCCTGGCTTTCCTTAAGTTTCTCTCCTTGTAATTTTCCTTGTAACTGGCTCCTAACAGGTTTACGGAATCAACAGGCACTAAGCATCCACAGCCCAAGCAACTTTTACAAAAGGTCAGAGTGGTGCCTTTCAATGCTTCTGAACACTATGGGGGTTCACCATTTGCACTAGCTTGCTTTCACCCACAGAACTTTCCAGAGTTGGCGAAAGGGACCCAGTAAAATTTTGGTGAAGCTTGGGGGTCCAGAGGTGTGGTGGGGGAGCTTTCTACTTTTTCTTTAAAACATGCCCCTCCATAATTAACAAAAAACCCCATTACACCCATATGTCCCCTCCCTGCCCCCACCCCTGCATTCCCCACAAGTTGCTTGCCCTGACCCAGGCAGCCCCATGAGGCCTTAACCTTACTTTTATAGAACAATGTAACAGCCTTACTTGCCATGGATTTCCCAGTTTACAATCTAAGTGCATAGTTATAATATTAAGTTGTATATTGGTTCATGACATAGACCTAGACAGCAATGCATGTATGTAATCATTCACAGAAAACAGCAAATAGAATGAAACCAGCATTATAAAAATAAATATACATCATAAATAGTGGACACAACATATGGATATTGCTATCTATCATCTGTTTGTTATCCAGGTCAGTTCAGGTCAGTTGGAGTCTGCAATTTAATGTCTTGTAAAAAGTCTGCTAAAAGATCTGCAAATTATCCCTCATTCTTTTCTAGTATTATCCTTTCTGTGCTGTTTATTTATTAAATAAACAAAGGGTAAACTCCGTTGTTAGGGCCACACAGTTACAGAGAGGTAGACTAACAAGACAGCAAGACAAGCAAGCACAGATTCAGACTCTTGCAAAAGACAGGGAATGATGGACACATGAAAAGAAGTAGAAAATCCAAATCTGGGCTCACTATTGATTAAATTACACCATGAGAGAAGTGCTTGTTAACTAACTTTTCTTAATACAACATCGATGCATTATTGGTGAACTAGTTCTTTATTAACACATTCTAATTGACTACAATTATGAAATACCCACAATAAAAATAGTTACAGGAAGGGAGGGAACATTTAGAATGTCACTAAATAAAATAATTCAAGAAAAAAGTAATGATTGGATAAAAAATAGTTAAAGGAAAAAAGTGTCTGAAGAAAATAACTTACATAGCACACAAATATACATTTATAAACATAACACATATGTATCGTAGAGATTGGCCTCTTGTATTTTAAGCATAGTTCAAACTAACACTCATACTCCTAGTTCTGACCTGTAATTGCAGTTGTTTGAATTATATTTAAGTTGCACAATCTAATGCCCTTATCATCAGTTTGTTAATGTACAAGTTGTTGATAAAAGAAAGCCATGTTTGAAAAAGTGTTTGCCTTAGGAGTCTTAAGTTGACAAAAGATTCTCTTTTGAGAATTTGTAAATTCTTATTAGCTCAACAATACAGCCTTATTTTTTAAAGATCGTGTAAACATTGTTTTTCAAAAAGTTTCACAAATGTGTCTGTTATGCTATGCTTATTATATCCCATGCTATTCTACTACATTTTATTAGATTCTACCATTCTATTCTAACCTGTCCTATCCTATATAACTAAGGGAAATTGTGAGATAATTTGGCATAGTATATATTGGACACTTATGATTCATATGAAATAGCTTTCTAGAAAAATGATCTAACAGCACTGTATCCAACAAATGAAAATAAACTATCTCAATATGAATCTTAGGACTAGCAGGGCATGGGGGCATGCACCTTTAATCCTAATCCCAGAAAGCAGGAGGCATTTGCACATGAGGATATATGAGATAGTGTGAGGCCAGCCTGGTCTACACAGTGAGTTTCAGATCAGTCAGAGCTACAGAGTGAGACCCTCATCTAAAAAGAAAACAAAGGAATCCCAGAACATTAGAAACAAAGGATCTAAATGTTTATATCCTAATTTATCCAAGATTTGTCTGAAAATCAGCTATAACAGCAACATCTGGAAGCTTGTTGTATGTGTCTTCTAAAGCCCAAACCACAGCCTATTGAAACAGAATTTCTGAGTTCTTAATTGCAACCAGTTTTACCAATCTATCTGTAGACCAGACCATTAATCACACTTATGTTTAGTAACTGCTTACTGTAGAGACTGACATTCCAAAAGTTGACAAAACATGAGGCTTATCATTTCTCTTAACTTTGTAACTGATTGTTACACTGTAGAACTAAAATATACTCTACATCAAAATTATGTGTTATGACAACCATCTGCATATTAACAATAACATTTACAAAAGCAAAAGCAATCATATAATCCAGTTGTAATTAATGCTTGTTTACAAGGACTGCATATCAACATATCACAGAGCTATATTCACCCCAATGTCTATGGCAGCACTATTAACATTGCCTAAGTTATGTAATCTATATCAGTGTCTTTCAGCAAAAGAATGAAGAGATGTGATGTAATATATATATATATATATATATATATATATATATATATATATATGAGTTTTTCAT
>NW_021604640.1:1501193-1600390 GCF_004785775.1 Grammomys surdaster | reverse complement strand
GGCAGCCCTCCTTACACACTGAAGGCCTAAAATCAGCCATAGGCCTAAAATCAGCAATAGGCCTGTCATACATGTATACTAACACCAAGTCTTGGGTCTCAGTGGAAAAACATTGAAACAGATGGCTATAAGCTAATGTAAACAGGCAGCTTTTGTAGAAATTTACAAGCCTGAATAGCCATAGACCTTGTAAATAGGTAGCCTTGGCAGACAATACCAACTTAGATAAGGACAAGTGAGTCATAGGCAGAGTCATAGTGAATTGTCCCCTGAACCTTCACCCAGCCAATACCTTGGTTCTGAAAATATCTGTATTCCCCCTGAACACCCACACTCCAGTGTCATTCTCTTCCTCACATCCTGCCTTTCTGTGTTTATAACCCCTGTGTGAATGAATTATGATTTGAGAAAAATAAATTTAAAAAAAAGAAGAAAATGAAAAAAAGTTAAAAAATAAAGAATATTGGGATGGGATCAAGAGGAGAGAAGAACCCTAGGAAGTATGGAGGTGATTTGCTCAACATACAATGTATATATCTATAAAAATTTAAAAAAATATTATAGAGTTAAAAAAGATTTCTGAATATTACTTTCCCTCACCAATACACATGCCTCATAAATACATATAAAGCTACAACCTATGAAGAGAAATGAATATCAAAGTCTAGAGAAATAGGCTTAATAGCTAGTAAAAGAATGGAATTAGCAAGTTAAGATCTGTTGACATGAAACAACTTAAAGTATTCCTAATAATGTTTATGTCCCCACAGTCTGAAGAATTCAATTTGGTTTTCTGTAACAAGAATTCTTAAGGCTTACATTTATTGATTCACAGTTTTTGCCTTGAAGCTCTCAAGTATTTAACAAGGCTGGGACCTTCAACACTAGGACTTGGTGAATATAAAATATATAAAGGTAAGAGCATTTCTATTCCTACTCATAAATTGTATGAATATAGATGCACAGACCTATACACATAGATACACAAATACAAAACTATCATTAGCAAAGACAGTACAAAAAATGAGGAAACTATATTGTGATCCCTGTGCAGACTTAACAACAGGCAGGGAAAATGATTAAGGTGAAGGAAGAATAAAACTCAGTTCAGTCTGTTTTTGTTGTAGTAAGTCTAGTCTAGAATTTTTAGAGTCTGGCCCAGATCATTTTTCTTCAGCCATATTTAAGTATAGCACAATTTTGGAAATAAGCAATAAGATAACAATTAACTCAGTCCCAAGGGCACAACAATTTAACACACACATATGTTGAGATTCATTACAAAGTACATTTGGCTTCCTTGACAAGAATGGGTACAGTTGACTCGGAGATACTGACCAAGATTTAGGTTCTAGGAATCTTGAATGGGGTAAACATAATGCCTATGGGTGTCAGATTGTCCTGACCCTGAAATTAGATAGAAATCACTTAAGCTGTTCTAAAGCACAAATGACATCACTCATAAGAATGGATTTTGTGGCCTAAAAGCAGTGCTCAAGATTTAGGGGAAGTGGTGTGTGATAAGTAAAACATAAATTCTGGGAGATATAGGCAGAGTTCTTCTGATCAGACAGCGAAGGAGCACCAGGTTATAAAACACCATCATTCCTGACATTGAAGGAAGAGCATTTACTCACTTCATTCCATTAAAGATGTAAACTGATTGTGAGGATTTTCCAATGTTTTTCTGTGTCGAGGCCCTTTTAGCTCTCTATAATATAGTTTCTAATTTTAACTGTAAAATTAGGGATAGTGTTTCATTTATAATAATTAATGTACTGTATGCATTGCTAGGTACAATAAGTAGATATGCTAGGAGTTAAGATAGTATCAATGAAATTCATACTATCTGAATAATTATATGATATTTTAAGGATATTCAATGTTTAAAATAAAATCTCAAGGAATCAGGAAGACTTATTTCATAGCACAGACAGTCTGTTCACCTTGAAGTTATATGACAAGGGTTCATACTATTCTTAAGAAAGCTTTTGAGTAAGGTTTGAAGGTTGTCTTAGTTAGGGTTTCTACTGCTGTGATAAATACCATGATCAAAAGCAAGTTGGGGAGGGAGGAAAGGGTATGATTCATTTTAAACATCTAGGTAACAGTTCATCACTGAGGGAAGTCAAGCAAGGCAAGGACCTCATGGCAACTGAATTATAAGCCACGGAGGAGTGGTCCTTACTGTAAGGCTTACACTTTATGGCTCACTTAGCCTACTTTCTTCCAGCACTCAGGATCACAAGGTCAGGGATAGAACCACCCAGAGTATGGTGGACACTTCCACATCTATAATAAATAAAGAAACATTCCTACAAGACTTGCCCACTGACTAACTATAAGGACATTTTCTCAATTGAATTTCCCTTATTTCAAATGACTATAGCTAGTGTTACTATAAAACTAGCCAGAACAATGGTTATATGCCAAAGTAATGAAAACGTGAAAACATTCTATTCTACTTCTGACTAACCAAATATATATATATATATATATATATATATATGGAATTTATTAACTTATTATTGTGGCTATTATAGTAAAGATAGTAAGGCAAGGGCCAGAAGGTGAAAAGTTGTTGGGCTGACTAAAGTGATTGTCAAATCACAAGGGATTTGGGTTTACTTCAAGCTATTTTGGGTCCCCTTAATTTTAAGTAACTTTCCAAGTAAGAAGGTATTACATGGATAGTTTTCTGTTTATATCCATTCTTCTAACCTCATCTTAGTAAGTTACCTATTATTTCTGACCCAATATATATTATTTACATATTATATATTAGCATGATTCCCTTAAACTCTGTTAAAACTATGGTAAAAAATAAATATGGTAAAGTGATGCTCTTAATAAGATTCACAGGGCTTATGGTCTGTTGGACCATCTATAGTGAAAGGGATTTAAGCATGGTGCAAAGGCTTCCTAATGCTTCTAAACTCTGTTTACTATCTTCATTCTTTTTATGTAATATTTGTATTCATTTTTGTAAATTTTTATAATTCATACAATGTATTTTAGTATATTTACCTCCTAATCCTTCTACTACCTCCTCCCAGAATCTTTCCAGAAATCTTAGCCTCTCCCAAATTTGTATCTTCTAGCAATTGCTTTTAATAATATACCCAATCTAATTTGTGCTACGTACAAATTTATGGGTGTGGAACTATCTTCTAGAGTGTAGTCAACCTACCAGAAGCTAACCCTTTAAAAAAACTGATTTTCCCTCCCTCAGGAGCAATCAACTGTCAATATTTACTTTGTTAGAGGTGAGGGTTCATGATCTCCCTACTACCTCCAGAATGGTAAATAATAATAAACATAAAATGCTAAAATATTTTAAAACATTACACTTTCAAAAACGTGTGTTCTGTTCTGTGGAATTAAATTAATTTATTATCACTAATGTGTAAATCACATTATCTTATTAAATGAGCTTCATTTCTTTTCAATAATGAGAGAAAATGTAATTACAAATGTTAAATTATAGTTATGCATCTTCAGGTTGAAAGGTTCAACAGTTAAGGGAATTTGCTGCTCTTGCACAGGACATGGGTTTGGTCACCACAACCTACGTGGTTAACTACCAACTATAGCCTCAGTTTCTAGGGGGTCTAATGCCTTCCCCTGGCCTAACTGGTCCTAAGGTATACGTGTTGTACATATACATACATGTAGAAACTTATATATACACATAAAATAAAAAATGACAAGTTTTTAAAACATAGTCACCATTAAATTAAGATTTAAACAATTAAAGTGGGGTAACCAATAATCTAACATGATTATTATTTGAAAATATGCTATTATTTCCACTATAAAATTTTAAATTATAAAATATATTTTATAGATTTTTAAGAGAATATATTTTATCATCCTTAAGTAAAAATGGGTAGACTCACTTTTGTATCTATATATCTTAAACATATTAAAATCACCAAAGAATTGCTTATTTTATTCAGTGTAAAGCTAAACTCTGCAACTGATATATTCCTTAGTTTGATTTTTATAACTTGGGAGGAAAGAAAATCATTACATTCAAACTAATGTAATTAATTTATAGCTACATTTAATTCTATTGTTTTTTATAATCTACGAGTTGTATATTACATTAGACAATTTTAGAGATATCCTTTGTGTACCAGGTACCATGTTGAATGCCTTACATGGATTATATGCTGAATTTAATATTTAAAAGTTTATAAGAAACACATGCCCATGTGTGTTTGTGTGTGTGTGTATGTGTGTGTGTGTGAGAGAGAGAGAGAGAGAGAGAGAGAGAGAGAGAGAGAGAGAGAGAGAGACAGAGAGAGACAGAGAGAGACAGAGAGAGACAGAGAGACAGAGGGCAAGAGAAAGACAGGGACAAACAAAGAGAAAGGCAGAGAGAGAGAAAGACAGATAAAGAGACAGAAAGACTTCTTATATCAATGCAAATCAAAATGATGCTGAGATTCCACCTTATACCAATCAGAATGGCTAAGATCAAAAATATATGTTGGTGAGGATATGGAGAAAGAAGAACACTCCTCCATTGCTGGTGGGACTGCATGCTGGTACAACCACTCTGGAAATAAACCTGGAGGTTCATCAGCATGTTCGAAATTGTTCTACCTGAAGACTCAGCTATACCACTCTTGGGCATATAGTCAATAAATGCATCACCATGCCACAAGGACACATGTTCTACTATGTTCAGAACAGCCTTGTTTGTAATAGCCAGAAGCTAGAAACAATGCAGATATCTCAAAACAGAAGAATCGATACAGAAAATGTGGTCCATTCACACAATGGAATACTAATTTCTTAAATACTATTAAGAAAGAAGACATCATGAGTTTTGCAGGCAAATGGATGGAACTAAACAATATCATTCTGAGTGAGGTAACTAAGACCCAAAAGCATATTCATTGAATATACTCACTAATAAGTGGATAGTAGCCAAAAAAGTACAGAATTCCCAGGATACAATCCACAGAATTCAAGAAGGCTAACAAGCTAAAGGGCCCAAGTGAGGATGCCTCAGTTCCACGTGGGAAGGCAAAGAAAGCAATTACAGGACAGGGAGATGGAGAGACCTGGGTGGTAAAGGAGACAGGGAGGGGAAGAAGGAGACATGATCAGATATTGAAGGAGAAACAGGATTAAAGCCCTAAAGTCCAGCAGAAAGAATGACAACAGGCAACCTTGGAAGATAAGACTTAGGAAGACACACTGAACTGTACCAGAGACCTGGGACCTGAGAGACTCTAAGGACTCAAAGGGAGCGACCTTAGATGAAATTCCCTACAGTGGGGAGAGGGAACTTGAGGAGTCCACCTCCAGCAGGAAGACAGGTCATCATGTGAGGGATGGGGTTGCCATCCCACAGTCAAAACTCTGACCCATAATTGTTCCTGTCTGAAGTAACTGCAGGGATAGAAATGGAGAGGACCCTGAGGAAAAGGAGATCCAGTGACAGTCCCAAATTGGGATCCCGCTTAGGGAGAGGCCCCAAGGCCTAACAATATTACTGATGCTATGGTGTGCTTACAAACAGGAGCCTATCATGACTGCCCAACAAGCAGCTAAAAGAATCAGATGCAGGTATTTATACCCAACCAATGGACAGAAGCTGGTGACCCCTGTGGTTGAATTAAGGAAAAGCTAGAAGAATCTGAGGAAGAGGATGATCCTATAGGAACACCAACAGCCTCAACCTGGTCCCTGGAATCTCTCAGACACTGAACAAATATACAGCAGAGGACTGCCTGGTCTGGAATCAGTCAGAGAATGCACCTAACCCCCAAGAAACTTGGGGCAACAGGGAGTGGGGAGGTCTGGTGGGGTGTGGGTAAGTGAAGGCATCCACTTTGAGATGGGGGAGGAGGTGTGAGATATGGAACAGTCAGAGAGTGGACTGAGAGGGGGGATAAAGTCTGGACTGTAAAGAAAGATTAAAGAATAAATTAAAAAAATATTTCTTCTATCCATACTGGCATTATATCAGCATGTCAATTGGTGTTGGTGTTATTACGAAGGATTTGTTCAGGCAACCATATTATAATTCATAGGTGCAGCATTCCAGCCAGGTCTAAAATACACTATCTAGCTGCAAGCATTCTGGATCTTTGAATATTTCCATCATTCTCTTCTCTCTTCTACAATTTTCCATGAACCTTGGGTATAGAGATTTCAGATGTACCTTTAACAATAGGAACACTACAGTCAGTTGTCTCTACATTTTGACTAGTTGTAGATATCTTGTAGATATCTGCAATAGCTTTCATCTGTTACAAAAAGGAACTTCTCAATGAAAGATAGGAATAAGAGTTCCATAAAGGAATTAGACAAAGGACTGAAGGAGCTGAAGGGGTTTATAAGCCATAGGAAGAACAACAATATTAACCAACCAGACCTCCCAGAGCTCCCAGGAAGTAAAACACCAACCAAAGAGTACGCATGGAGGGACCCATGGCTCCAGCCACATATATAGCAGAGGATGGCCTTGTCAGACATTAATGAGAGGAAAGACCCTTGGTCTTGTGAAGGCTCAATGCACCAGTGTAGGGGGATATGAGGGCGGGGAGGTGGGAATGCGTTGGTATGTGACAGAGCACTCTCATAGAAGCAAGGGAGGGAGGATGGGATAGAGGGTTTCCAAAAATGTAAATAAATAAAATATATAATAAAAATAAAAAGAGTTCTACTTATCTATTGTTATATGAGTAAGTATTTATAGTACAGTTAAAAATTATATTGGTATAGGAAAATGACAGTAGCAGGTTATCCTATAAGGTATATGGTAGTTGGCAGGTTTGTATAGCAAGCATGAATTTCCACCAACTGAACAGTCCTTAAACCCAATTAGATAGCTGATGGTTATTATTTCCTGAGAAATCCCTAGCTAAAGAATTCATTCACTTTAGGAGAACTTGATTAATATTTTCCCTCATACTTTTCATATTCTACTGATGATACATGATGGATTTTCAAATTGCTCAATTCACACATTATATCCTAAAAAATAATTCCTAAAAAAATAAAAAAAAAAATAATTCCTTACCAAACTTCCAGTTTCTGCCTGCTATTTTCCACAATACTCTTTTTAGAACAATGTAAACACTAATCACATTATGATAAAATAAGCACATCATATTATAATTAATACATGTCTTCATTCCATATTGGCTTCTTGAAATTTAACTGTCAATTTCCCTCTAAAAGGCAATGTCTGGATAGGGTATTCATCTCCGTATATATAATTAATGTCAAACATGGTCAATGTGGCAGTGCAAGTGTAAGGGATAAGTGAAGAGATAGATAGTGAGAGAGAAATAAAATTAGCAATGAATAGTTACAAATAGTTAACCTAAAGGTGGGTCTACATAAGTTAATAAAAACCTTAACTTCTGGTTTTCATATGGGTATTAAGAATTGGCATTCTATCCTAAATACAACAAGCTGAAAAGCTGTAAATATCAAGAACTCCTCTGAGACCTATCATGGAACCATAGGATAGGACAAATAAATGACATGAAAACTATCAAAAAAAACCACAAGGAAGTACAGAAAATCACAACTTACCAGTGCAGAAACATAAAAGAATAATCCTCCAGGGAAACCAAGAGTCAGAGTATGAAAACTGAAACTAAAAGTGATAACTTATGAGAGGCTAGGTGTGAACCAATTAGACACTAAAGAAATACAAAGAGACCTTGTTGGAAAGGGAGTATATTTTTATGAGTTTTAACGCTAGGATCTTATCCAAATACTCAGAATAAACATAAGAAAAAATATCACATCAGAATAAATGTTATTAAAAGAAGTAACTTTTAGGAAAGATACAATAACTTATCAATCTGATCAGGGGTTTAATCAGGAAAAGTTATCAAATGCTTAAATTATTTGGTGTCTTATCCAATCCTATCTAAGTAGAAAATATCCAAATTCAATTCTTTAAAGCCATCCTCTCCTATCCTAGTGAAGAGGAGGAATACAAATCACCTCTAATGTTCTGAGCACAGAAAACAACGTGCTATGAATGTAGAACATATTGCTGAGAGGTTGAATCAAAGCAAGAATCAGAAAGAGCAAACTGGAAGTGAGGCAAGGCTATGCAACCTCAAAGTACTGTACATCCTTCAGCAAAGTTTGCCTTCTAAGTCTCCACAAACACCACCATTAACTAAGAATTAAATGTACAAATCTCTGAGTCTATGGAGGGCATATCTCATTTAAACAACCATGTCCTATAACGGACAAAAAATGCTATTGATGAATTAGCTAATATAGTAGACCAAGCTACAAAAAGAACATCAGAACTTGAGTATATGTTGGAATTTCCAAAATAGAAAATCAAAAGAAACAAAACTGGAAATCAAAAGGAACAGAATACTAAAATGTTCTGGAATAATTTTTAAAAGTTTAAAACAGCAATAACATAAGTGTCAGAATATCAGGAGAGATTAAGAGAAAACAAAAAAAGAAATATTTAAAGTAGTATTGACTAGAAATCATCTTATATTACTTTCATTAAACCTTAAGAATTGTAAGCTCAAAAAACAATGAGAATGATTAATGTCCCCCCTCAATTACACAAAGTTGGAAAATACTAATGTTCTTACAGAGATGCTTCATTTTGGAAATTCTCAACTGCCATTATATGGTCCCAATTTTTACAGGTCTATCATGTTGTATTTCCCCATATTACCTTCAATATTATTTATTTAAAATATACTGCATATTACAAAAATTTCAAAACAAACCAGAAAAACATATATGCATGTGTGCACATTTATGTATATATGAGCACACACACATACATTTATCTATATATAATATACATATAAATATCTAAATTGCAATGGACATAAATAGTATAAAGTGTTTAAAAGGCCATAGCTTTACTCCACTGTACTATCTTTCACATTCATATAGTAACAACTGTTAACTACTTTGTTCCAAACATCAGAATTTACATTTTTCTCATGATTATACATATATACATACAATATTCATAAAGTTAGAACACAGTAGCACCAATAATATATACTTTAACAAACTGAATACAATAACATGAAGTATGCTTTTAAAACACAATAAAATTAAACTAATTATCAACAAAAGAAAGAAAATGGCAAATTATAAATACCTAAAAATGACACCTCAAACTCTAAAATTAAAATACACTGCTCAACCTGAATCTCAAGATAAATCTGACAGATATTTCAAAGTAATGTAACTAAAGTTTAATGTAAACCAATAGAATGAAAGTAAGGCCATATTTAAGAAATTTATACTACCACCATTTTTTCTAATGTCTGTAGTTTTCATTTTCTTAGAAGTCCTTTGTACCTCTCCTATTTTAGACATAATGCACATTTAGTTATAGCTATGTGCTACTATCTTCATCTTTACTAGATCAACTTCATAAGTACCAAATACAGTCTAATTGATAACTCTGGTTTCAATGCATTAATTTAAAGAAAGGGGACAATTCAGTGTATTATAAAATATTTATATAAAAGCCTCACTAAAAAGAGAGAAGTGGGTAAAGGCTGAAGACATGAATAAAACAAACAGAAAACTAAGTACAAGATCAATAAATAGTAAAATAGCTACAAATATGAGCAAAACACACCAAATATAGCAATGATCACCTTAAGTGTGAATCATCTTAATAGAATTAAACAAACAAATATTAGTCAATGCAAATGAGAACTAACTCTTCTACAAGAAAATCTAGACAAAATGGGAAGCATAATAGTTGTCCTATATGAGAGTAGAAATGATTGAAGATAATATATTCATGGGCCTTAACATGAAGCAAGTACATAATAGTAACTACTATTATTGTTATTTATCATAATTTCATACATAAGAAATATCTGGAAAAATAACATGAATTATCAAATTTTCATTCATATCTTAGTAGTAAATAGAAACATCGAGTTTTAGTAATAGCATATTCTTATCTGAAACTTGCTTGTTAAATGGATTTACTAGATTGTCCATTGTCTACTCAAATGGAAGATACTGCCCTCTGTTATCTTTTCCCTCCCTCTCATTTCTATCTTTCTGCTTTCCCCATCTTCCATTGCTCTCCTCTGTCTCCTCCTCCTCTCTTTTCCAAAACTCCCTTGCTTATGACTCTTTCTTCCACAATTGCACATACCTTAAGGGTCATGTAAAGGTAAAAGCATTTGTCACTGAGACTATGAAAACGTTTCAGTCTTCAAAAGGTCCTACTTTAAACAATATGCAATATTGAGATGTTATTAATTTCAATGTAGAATGCTGTAATATGTTTATCAAGCAGTCAACATTTATCATAAAAAGGATATGTGTGTGTGTGTGTGTGTGTGTGTGTTTACAAATACCAGCCCCCAAACTCTAGTGCTGGCCCCTTGTTCAACAAGAGATTACATGGGCCACCAGAACTGCAGGTAGCCTGCCTGCCTGTAAACCAGCCCCAATCTCTCATTGCCCAACTACACAATCTCCAGTTGCTTCTATCACACCAATAGGAAGAATCTTCAATACTCCACTCTCACCGTTGAAAAGGTCATCTAGACAAAAACAAACAAACAAACAAAAATAATGGAGTTAATAGATATTATAAACCAAATGTACCTAAAAGATGTTTACAGAACATTTCACCCAAACAAAGAGTATATGTTCCTTTCAGCACCTCACAGAACTTTCTCCAAAATTGACCACATATTTGGTCACAAAGCAAGGTTCCATGGATACATGAAAATAGAATCCTATTAGACCATCATGGATTAAAGCTGGATTTCAACAAAAACAGAAACTACAGACAGTCTACAACAAAATGGAAATTGAATAACTCTCTACTGAATAAATAAATACAGGGTCAGAAATAAAGAAGAAATTAATGAATAGAATGTAGGATATACAACATACCCACATGCCTGGGACACATTAAAAGCAGCACTAAGAGGAAACTGTATAGTATTAAGTGATGACATTAGAAAACCTTGAGATATTTCATACTAGGAACTTATCAGCACACCTGAAACCTATAAAACAAAAAGAAGCAAGCACCCCCAAGAAAAGTAGAAAGCAGGAAATAATGAAATGGAAGGCTGAAATCAATAAAATAGAAATAAACAGAACAATACAAAGAATCAATGAAACAGAGTTAGTTCTTTGAGAAAATCAACAAGATAGACAAACCCTTATCAAAGCTAACTAAAAGACAAAGAATATCCAAATTAAAAGGAAGGAAGGAGAGGGGAAGATAACAACAGACATTAAGGAAATAGAAGAATCATTAGATCATACTTTAAAAAATGGTATTCCACAAAATTGAAATACCTAAAAGACATGGAAAGTTTTCTCAATGGATAGATACCATTTACCAAAATTAAATAATGCTCAGGTAAACAATGTAAATATATTTATAACTCCTAAGGAAATAGAAACTGTCTTTAAAAGTCTCCCAATTTAAAACAAAACCAAACATAAATCTACAGGGCCTGAAGGTTTTAGCATAAATTTCTAGTAGAATATTCAATGGAGGCCAAACTCCAATACTTCTCAAATTATTACAAAAATATAACTAGAAGGAAAAGTGCCAAATTCAATTTACGAAGCCACAGTCACCCTTACACCCAAGCTACACAAAAATTCAAGAACAAAATAGAATTACAAACCAATATCCCTTATGAACATTGATTCAAACATACTAACCAAAATACTCACAAACTGAATCCAATAACACATCAAAAATGATCTACTCGGCTTAGCTTCATTGTAGAGAAGAAATGAATAGCATGAGTAGCTGGATATATTATTAACTAAAATTAGAAGAAATCAGGAGCCCTCCTTTACTACAAATGACAAATGGACTTAGGAAATCAGAGAACCAACACACTTTCCAATAAGCCACAAACAATATAAAATATCTTAGGGTAATTCTAATGAAGCAAAGACTTATAGGACAGACTTACAGGTCTTTGAAATTAGAAATTGAAGAAGATATCAGAAGATGGAAAGATCTCCCAAGTTCTTGGATTCATAGAATTAACAGATTAAAATTCCCACTGTATTCCTAAACTCTCTAAGACATTTATCATGAAATGGGTGCTGGATTTTGTCTGAGGCTTTTTGGCATCTAGTAAGGTGATCATATATTTGTTTTTTCCCAGTTTGTTTATATGATGGATTATATTTTTGGCTTCTTAGCTAAAAGCAATCTACAGACTCAATGCAACCTTCATCAAAATTCCATCACAATTCTTTACAAATTTGAAAGAACAATACTCAATTTCGTATGGAAAAACCCAAACTCCAAAATTGGTAAAAAAAAAAAAAAAAAACAAAAACAAAAACAAAAAAAAACAAAAAACAATGCTGAACAGTAAAAAGAACTTCTGCAGGTATCACCATCCCTGAATTTAAGTTGAGTTACAGACTTGTAGTAATAAAAACTTCATGGTATTAGCATAAAAACAGACACATTGATCAATGTAATTGAATCAAAGACCCTCATGTAAATCCACACACCTGTGAATACCTGACTTTTGATAAAGTAGCCAGAAATACACACTGGAAAAAAGAAAGCATCTTCACCAAACGATGCTAATCTAGCTGAAAGTCTCTGTGTAGAAAAATGCAAATAGATCTATATTAATCACGCTTCACAAAATTCATTTCCAAGTGAATCAAAGTCCTTCACAAGAAATCAGACACATTGAACCTAATACAGAAGAATGTAAAGAATAGCACTGAACACATCAGCACAGGAGACAAATTTGTAAATAGAACATTGATAGCAAAGGCATTATGATGGGCAATTAATAGATGAGACCTCATGAAACTGAAAAGGCTTCTGTAAGGTAAGGGAAACAATCAGTAGGAAACAAGCCAACATCCTGCAGAATGGGAAAAAAAAGTTTCATTAACTCCACTTCTGATTAGAAAGCTAATATCCAAAATAAACAAAGAACTCATGAATCTAAGGTCAGTGGAATTGGGAGAAATGGAAATGGAGGGGGATGGAGGTGGTAAGAATGGAATAAGGGGAAATGGCAGGGGTAGTAAGAATGGAATAAGAGGAAGTCAGGGTGGGAGTTTGAAATGGACTGGGAGGTGTGGAGGAAGGGGAGACTGTGGCCAGGGTGTGTTCAGTTGATAGTCCTGGAAAGCCTGCTTCTTTCTGAAGAGAAACAAACTTGGGTGTGGGGGGATGGGACATGGAGAGAAATGGTAAACGAGGGAAGGTAGGCTGAGGTTGGAATGTATTATATGAGAGAGAAAAAGTACACATACTATAGTACATGTGAATATCTAATTCACTGGAACTAGAAATACCATCATATCATGGTGAGTTTTGAAGACAGATGCAAGGTAATCAAAAAATGTACCAAGCAAAACAGAAATCATACAAACAAACAAAAAACACACAAACAATCAATGAAGCATAGCATATTCCTACTATGGGTTATTATGCTTATTATATAATTATATATATAACATATTTGTATGTTAGTTATTGAGAACTTTTGGACATATCTGTAAATTTTATTCATAGACCTATATGTTTAAAAACTACATAGAAGCTACATATCAAAATGGTAACAATATACAGCTGTATTCATGTTTGTCTTAATATTCATATAATGGAGAAGATAATTAGATATTAAATGTTCATACTGGTTTAGGTAGTAACCTACAAAATTAAGAGAAATGGGATACCATGTAATACTGTGTACTTCCATGGTGTTTCATTGATTAAACATGTTATCTTGCTAGTAAAGCATTTTTAAATGTTAACCAGTGACACTTCCTTTCCAATCTCACTTTCCGTGACATTATTTCTTGCTGAAATCAACTACATTAACTCTAATCATTTCTCATTTACTGAAAGATTCATTTTTTTTCTGTCAACCGTTTCTGTGGCATCAATTATGAATGCAAGGCCCTGCCTATAATCTCTTAAGAACTTGAATCCAAAGGAGCATGAAATGCTGAAAGCTTCTATCTTTCTCTTCTTTAACAAAATCCAACACACTACTATGTCTTCTTTCTTTCTCCTCCCCGTTTTTCTTTTCTTGGAGCACAAGAAAATGACAGTCAGGCAACTACCAACAGCTTTACAATAGATTGGAGGAACCTGAACCTCTGCCTTCTTCCTTCTTCCTCTTTTACAGATTATATATCACCACTCAGAGGTCAAAGGTATATCTGTCCCTTCTGCTTCACCTAATGGAAAGAATAAAAAAGTGTGTACTATATCCTGCGTCTACCAATTCTGTAGTTAAGACAGAGGTATCTGCCTTGGGGGATCCACATTTAAACTGGGAGGCCCATACAGAGACTCACAATGATCTAAAGAAGAAAATAGGTGATAAACACATTCCCCCAAAGGCTTATGCCATGAAAAAAAGTTGGGCTAATATACACACAGAGTTGCCTACAAATCCCAGGGACTAGGCTACTGAATCTGTCCAAGATAGTAATGGTTATGTGGGCAAATATGAGAGCCACATACATAAGAAGGTAGCTACCACAGTGCTAATGAACATAGGGATGTCTGTATGGCTGTTACATTTCCTTGGTATGTCAAGACATGGAATCCTTCATCAAAACTTCACCTCTAGATTTTTCTCAACTTACCAGAATCTGCTCACCCATCTCCATTCTCTTTCTTCTTATCTTCCTTCCTTCATTTGACTTTCCTTGAAGAGCTCTGGCAGAACTCAATACTTGGATTCTAAAATTGTGATGACAACCATGACAATTCCACCCCTCCCGGATAGAAGCAAAATTAGTTAACAGAGACCCATCACTGATCTCCTAGATGTCATTGCTAAAGAATTCTAATGTTCTTTAGATCTCATCTGCTGGTACCATCAGGTACCTCTATGTCTGAAATCTGTCCTATAGAGTCAAACCATGGTGGGAACAGAGAATTAAAGTCTGGGACACCATTCAGTAATCCAAAAGGTCAACAAATAAGACACAAGCAGCAGCACATCCCAAGGGAAAGGGACATCAAGTTGAATGCCTGAGCTTGTTGCCAAGAAATGAGGGAAAGCCATTCCGGGCAGTGGATTCTTTCCTCTCAGAACTGCTGCTTAGCTTTGATACCTTCTTTTCTACTGCATGGTTTGAATTATTTAATTTTGTTTTATCAAACTCCAACTCCTCTCAATTTCTCCTTGTTCATTTATAGTATGCAGTATTACACCCAAGGGGGTGCATTCCCTTACACAAACACACATACCAGGTAATAAAATATCTTCTTGAGCACAGAGTCTAGAGGAAACCTAAAACCCACTCATCTGTACTTTTGACCTAGATCATAATCTAAATATAAAAGCAAGAACCATTCTTATAACTGAATCTCTTCTCTGAACCCAGTAATTTAATTGCTTGGGCTTCATTTACTTGTTTACTTGGGTTGCTTCTTTTTTATTTTCCTTTTTATTTTTCTTTTAAAATTTTAATTATTTAATTTATTTGCATTCCAGTTGTTGGCCCCTCCCACAGTTCCTCATCCCATTGCTCTTACCCTTTGCCTCCTAAAGAGTGCTCCCACCCCACCAGTACTCCTCCTTCTCTGCACTCTCAAGTCTCTTTAAGATTAAGTACATTTTCTCTCATTGAGGTTTGACCAGGTAGACCTCTGCTATGTATGTGCCAGGGGCCTCAGACTGACAATTGTAAGCTCCTGGGTGGTGGCTCAGTCTCTGGGAGCTCCCTGGGGTCTGGGTTAGTTAACACTGCTTGTCTTCTTATGGGGTCACTCTTCCCTTCAGCTTCTTCAAGCCCTCTCTAAATTCAACCACAGAGGTCCCTGACTTCAGGCCAATGATTGGATATAAGTATCTGTATCTGTCTCAGTCAGGAGCTGATATGGACTCTCAGAGGACAGCTATGCCAGGCTCCTGTCTATAAGCACATCATAGCATCAGTAATAGTGTCAGGCCTTGGCGCCCACCCCCGCCCCACCGCCAATATGATGAATCAAAAGTTGGGATGGTCATTGGACTCCCTTTCCTTCAGTCTCTTCTCCATTTTGTCACTTGAGTTCTTTTAGACAGGAACAATTCTGGGTTAGAAATTTTGACTGTGGTTTAGTAACCCAGTCCTTCCACTTGAGGCCCTGTCTATCCACCAGAGGTGGACTCTTTGACTACCCTCTCCCCAGTGCTTAGCATTTTGGCTAAGGTCTTCCCCATGGAACTGTGAGAATTTCTAACATCCAGGGTCTTTGGTACTTTCTAGAGGGTCCAACCAACCACCACACAAGGATGCTTATTTCTCTTCCTTTTCCTGGCTCTCTGGGCTTCTCTTCTATTCCACACATACCTGATCCTGTTACCCTGTTCACCTCCCCCCACCCACCCACCTAGATCCCTCACTACCTCTGCCTACCATGATTATTTCCTCCACTCTTCTAAGTGGGATTAAAGCATCCTCACTTGGGCATTTCTGTTTGTTACACTACTTATGGTCTGTGGGTTGTATCCTAGGTATTCTGTACATTTTGACCAATATTCATTTATCAGTGAGTAAATGCCATGTATGTCCTTTTGGTTCTGAGTTACCTCACTCAGGATGATATTTTCTAGTTCTATCCACTTGCATGCAAAATTCATGCTGTCCTTGTTAAATTTTGTTTTGTCATGGAATATCTGTTTATCCATCTATGGTGATTAAGAGTTTGCTGGGTATAGCAACCTGGACTGTCATTTGTGTTCTTTTAGGTTCTGAATGACATCTGTCCAGGGTCTTCTGGCTTTTACAGTTTCTTTTGAGAAGTCTGGTATAATTATGATAGGTCTGCTTTCATATCTTACTTGGTCTTTTCCCCTTACAGCTTTTAATATTCTTTCTTTGTTCCATGCATTCTGTGTTTTGATTAATATATGAAGGCAGGATTTTCTTTTCTGGCCCAATATATTTGGTATTATTTAGGCTTCTTATATGTTTATGGCCATCTCTTTCTTTAGGTTAGATAAGTTTTCTTCTATGATTTTGTTGAAGATATGTTCTATCCCACTGACCTGGGATTCTTCATCTTCTTCTATTCCTATTATTCTTTGGTTTGATCTTTTCATTGTGTCCTGAATTTCTTGTATATTTTAGGTTAGGAGATTTTTACACTTTGTATTTCTTTTAATGATGTGTCAATATTTTCTGTGGTATCTTCTATTCCTAAGATTCTCTCTTCCCCCTCTTGTATTCTGTTGGTGATGGTTGTATCTATAGCTCCTGATCACTTTTGTAAGTTGTCCATCTCCTGAGTTGTCTCCTTTTGTGTTTTCTTCATTGGTTCTATTTACATTTTAGTTCTTAGAATGTTTTGTTCAATTCTATCACCTGCTTAATTGCATTTTTCTGTAATTTGTAAGTAATTTATCTTTTCCTCTTTAATGGCTTCTACCTGTTTGCCTGTGTTTTCTTGTATCCTTTTCTTCATTCTTTCTTTTTTTAGTCAAGAGTATTCTTTTTAATTAATCATTTTATTTGTTATTTGTTTATTTGGTCAAATGATACCCTCCTTCCAGGCTCCCCCCACACAAATCCCCCATCCAATCCCCCTTCCACTTTGCCACTATGAGGGTGCTCCTCCAACTACATACTCACTCCTGCCTCATTGCTCTAGCTTCCCCTATGCTGGGGCATCAAGCCTTCACAGGACGAAGGGCCTCCCCTCCTATTGATGCCAGATGAGGCCATCCTCTGTTACATCTGTAGCTGGAGTCATGAATCCCTCTGTGTGTACTTTCTGATTGGTAGATTAGTCTCTGGGAGCACTGGGTGGTCCAATTAGTTGATATTCTCCTTCTTATGGGGTTGTACTCCCCTTCAGCTCCTTCAGTACTTCTAGCTCTTCCATTGTGGTCCCCAGGCTCAATCAGATGGTTGGCTGCAAGCATCTGCATCTGTTTTTGTCAGGCTCTGGTAGAGAGTCTCAGAGGACAGCAACACCAGGCCCCTGTCAGCAAGCACTTCTTGGTATCAGCAATAGTGTCTGGGTTTGGTGGTTGCATATGGGATGGATCCCCAGGTGGGCCAGTCTCTGGATGTCTTTTCCTTCAGTCTCTGCTCCACTCTTTGAACCTGTATTTCCTTTAGACAAGAGCAAGTCTGGGTTTGAGATGTGAGTGTGTGTGTGTGTGTGTGTGTGTGTGTGTGTAAATGTATGCATGTGTTTGTATGTATGTTAAAAATAATAATTAGTTTTAAATGATTGATGATTCATATTGGATGTTTCAGATCTCTATGGTGGTGTCTCTAAGCTGGTTGTCCTGGAAGAAGAAAGTAAACTGAGTAATACATGAAAAGCAAGTCAATAAGCGGGATTCCTCTATGGCTTCTGAATCAGCTTTTGCCTCCAGATTCCTACTCTGTTTGAGTTCCTACCCTGATTTCCTTTGAGCAATGGACTATGATATGGAACTGCAATAGAAATGAGCCCCTTTCTCTTCAAGTTGTTTTTTGTCATGGTGTTTCCTTACAGTAATAAAACTTTTTTAGAAGAATTACAGAAAGCATCAGAGGATCTTGACAGAGTCCAAGAATGCAAGAAATCAGAAATAGGGATAAGCAAGTGGCTGTTTGAGGAAGCCAATTTTTCAGAAATAGCACAAGGATTCTCAAAGTGTCAGAAAAAGCAGATATAGAATTTTGGCCATTGTCTGAGAAATGACAATAAAGATGGGGACGGAGTTTGCTTTTTGAACTACAACTCAAATGTAGGTCTGCTCAACAGTGAGAATCTCTGAGTGACTACACAAAGGAAAGGGCTTTGGGTGTAGAGGCATATCATCCCCCCTAAGGGGATAATTACTTTTCTATTCCTCTCACATTTCTTTAGTGTCAATCAGATTTTTTGAAGGGTAGTTCCCTGGCCTGGAAATTTTCAAGGTCAGTAGGATTAACTTTTAAGGAAGAGGACAAAAGTATGTAATATATGGGGCAGTTTTTAAATGTTATGTATCTACCCGGAGCCTGAAGTACAATCTAAGTTCTTTTCTATTGACTAGAAGTAACTTTTTCTTAGTGAGCCATGTAAAATCTCTGATACTGCCACCCTCTTCTCTTCTTTTAAATTTAGATATTATGATGTTGCTTCCCCTTCTTAAAATTTGTAATGTCCAGAGAAATGTTCTAAAAGCTGATTATGAGGGAAAATGTTCACCCCCAATGACCTCCAATCAAGCTAACACTTGTATAGCTACCTAGCATTACAGCATTAATCAGAATAAATATATGTCATATGAATGGGCATGTATTTTTCATTATTTTGTGATAATCTCTGAGGTGAAAAGAAGACATATTATAGACAACTGGATGTAGATTTAAGAATATACATTTAAAATGAGATATTATGGAAATTGAGCAAGCAGATGGCTCAGTGGATAAATACTCCATAACCTGTATACCTGAGTTTGATTCCAGGAATGAACAATGGAAGTAGACAACCAAGACTTGAAAGTTGTTATCTGACCTCTCTCCATGCACGCTGTATCATGCACACAGCCACATTCATACCCCTCCACACTCACACATAGTAAATTAAAAATAAATTTTGAGAAATGATTTTTAAAGACACAATTTTTTTTTAAATATTAAAATTACCTATTTGTGGACTGGAGACAGAACTCACTTGATGGAGCTCTTGTCTAAGATTGAATAGACTTGTGTTTGATCCACAGCACTGGCATAAAAAGGACAAAACAAAACTAAACAGTGACCTGTTCCTGGATGAGTTGATGAAAGAAAGAAACCTGAGCAATAAGCTCTCTCTTCCTTCTCATTTGTCACTCAGGACATAGAAGGCTCTGCTTAAGCTATTTACTTACAAATGGTGGTAAATCCTTTAAGAAAATAATAGAATGAATGTTTTAGATCACTCCCCCACTCACAACTCTAGCTGTAGCAATGATGGGTTTCTTAAGAATCAATTGGACATAGATTCCACAAACAAAAAACTTGAAGTTATTACAGGTTGGAATGCACAGCAAATGAGGGGTACAGGTACTAGTAGATTATGCAGATGAGGGAAGAAAATAAACCAACTGGGACTTAGAGTTGCTACTTTGAGATATAAAATTCATAGCCAATGCAATGAGTTGGTAAACTATATTAAAATTGCTAAATTTAAGCATGTAATGAATATTTTCATGATTCTCAATGACTACAAAACAATTTGAAAAAAATCAATGTTAAAAAAATTGCATATGTCTCACAATATCTGTGAACTTAATAATAAGGAAGTCTAATTGGTAATTCAATATTATGAAGTGCTCTAAAACATAAAGATCACACCATATCTTTTCTTTGTTGACACTATTATACTACTATATACTTAGCAAATAATTAGCTTTTATTTCTTTTTCCAGCTCATCCATATAAAATGTATTACATTTTAATCATATGTAATAAATAGAAATCATGCAACCATTTGTAGAACTATTCAAAACCCTGTATGAATATAAAAAAACTCTATATTAAAAACCTAAATCAGAAACTAAGCAATTATGTATGTCTACAGAAAAGAAATGGATCAAGCAAAAGATGGAAGCATTTATAGATTGATTTAGTATTTTATGCATTAATTCCAAGGACATTTGAAAGCTGCATTTTAGAAAAATATTAGTAATTATCATGAATTTTTTCTATAGAGAAAAATCTTTTCTTGGGATTGTAATTTTATTTTATTTCTAACATTTTTGTTGTTTTCAAAGAGACTTTTACTTTTGGTATTAGAATTGTGACAATGTCAGACAGTAGATTTATTACAAAGAATACCATTAGGACTCGCGAGTACTGAGGCTTCCAACTTTGCAGCCGATCTGAGCAGCGTGGGGCTTGGCACAGCGCGATGTCCGAAAAGAAGCAGCCTGTCTACTTGAGTCTCCTAGAAGAGGACGACGAGTGCGAGGAGTTTCCCGTGGAAGACTGGGCTGGCTTAGATGAAGATGAAGATGCACATGTCTGGGAGGATAACTGGGATGATGACAATGTAGAAAATGACTTCTCCAATCAGTTACACGCTGAGCTGGAGAAGCATGGTTACAAGATGGAGACTTCATAGCATCCAGGAATGTTTCATGAACCTTAAACATGGGCTCTACCACATTCTAGGACAGAGAAACCAGGAGAGGATACTTTAAAGACTATGTTTATTTCATTATCTGCTTGGATTTATTTTTGTTTCTATAACAAAAACATAAGTAAATAAATGTTTTGATCTAAAAAAAAAAGAATACCATTAAATCAGACTCCTGCCTACAGTGAACTTTCATATCAAGCACACTAAATAATTATCATAAAAGGTATTTATGAAAGATGATTATTATTCATTTTTATTTTTACTAAGATGAATATCATTTATTCCATATTTTCTGTTTCATATTTTCTGTTTCTTGGGCTAAGGATGGGCGATTTGGAAAGAAATAGAAATAGATTAAAGTTTGACTATTGTGCAGTTGATTAACATAGAAATAATCTGGAACTTATAAAAAATTTATTTTATTATCATTATTTTGAAAACAGGTTATTACTATATAGCACTGGAACCAGAAACCTCCCCAACACATGCACAAAGACAGAGTATGGAAGTATTAAGGATTTTTCAATATATGTGAAACTTTAATGGGAATAACTAATTTGGTGAATGGTATTAAAATAATTAATAAATAAACAAAATATATTCTGTTTATTTTTATGAGAACCTCTTGTGTTATGCTCCAATGCTTGCATCAGGTCAGAAAGGAATCATTGTAAAAGACATGTATAATTTTACAGATTTTATGTTTGTGTTTATTTATATAATGGGGGACTAGATATAATACCATAAATATGTAATGTTTATTACTGAAAAATATTTGGCAATGAAAGTCTTTGAAAATTTCTCTTAAGACTTTTGGCTGCTTAATAAAAAATGAATTTAATAATTAAAGTTGACTTCATGAAGTTTATGTTTTTATCCAAAACACCTTTATATTATGAACATTTCAAATTTAACAGTCAAGTTGTGTGTTAGTTTCAGCCTTATCAATATATCATTCTATTCAGTGCCAATTGTTTATCAGACCAGCTAGGAGTAGGGACTTCCATGTGGTTTGATTATGTCTCACAAGGGACTCCAGTGTCTCTGTAACAAATGAGAAAAAAAAATGTATGAAGGCACTAATCCATGTAAAATCACCTGGATAGAAGCAGCATGGGCTTGGAAGTCAAGTAGCCTATACGAGGGCAAAAAATGGAGTTTGTGTGTTTCTCTGTGAGTGTGTGTGTGTGTGTGTGTATGTGTGTGTACGCGTGTGCGAGTGCATGTAATATGTAATAAGAGCACCACTCTACAACTATGGCCAGAAACATCCTCCAGTGACATGGCTGTTCGGCCTGGGCCTTGGGCCTTAATACTGTAATACTGTCTGTTTTGGGGTCATTCATTCCTGGTTGTGACTGTGCAGAGGTACCTGTCTAATTTGTAGTATTTCTGATTGACACACCAGCTTCACAGGCACTTTCACTAAGAGGCAAAAGCCCTTTTAAACAATAGATATAGAAGATAACATAAATGAACTATGACCACCCTATTTGCAATTATGATACTTTGATGCAATTTTAATTCCTCCAATATTTAAAATGGCTTTTAGTTCCTCAATACCTATAGACCCATTTGCTTTACTTTTGTCATTACTGTATAGAACATTGCAGGGTATTTGAATATTTGTCATAACCAGCTCTCTTCTATGAATAGAGATAAGATTATCTAAGAAATTATAAAAGAAAAAAAATTTTTAAGTCTGTTTCTGTGGAAGCAGGCAGGTAATCTTCAGATTTTACGTTTCCTTCCTCTCCCCAAATCTCATCTCCCTGTTTCATGAACACCCACATCTGTGGCAGACTACCTGCTATGGCCTCTGCTTCCTCTCTGCCCCCATAACCAAGAGTCTAAAAAGATCCTAATGGTACAGCCAGCTTCCCTCCTCTGTGGACTGTACCTGCTACCCCCACTTCTAGCACATCTCCATTTCTAGGTGTTAGTTCGTAATTCCTCTAGAGGCCATATCTAACAGGATCACAGAAGCATACCCCATAAGGCAACCCAGACCAACCACACTCCTAAGAACTAGAGGCAATAAAAATCCAGGGAAAAACAAAAACAGACAATAAAAAACTACCCACCCAACAAAGACAATACCAGATATCAGCACCTAGAATTACAATCATCTCAAACTCAAATGTATAAACCTCAGCATGAAAACACAATAACAACCAGAACAATATGTCTCTACTATAGCTCAGCAACTCTACCACAGGAGGCCATAAGAAATACAATCTAGCTGAAGCATGAGATAAAAACTCAAACCAGCCTTTAGGAATATGGTAGAAGTCTTTAGAGATGAAATAAATAAATCCACTAAAAGAATCTGTGGAAACACAAATTGTGGATTGAAATGAAGAAAACAGATCAAATCTTGCAACTAGAAGTAAAATTAATAACCAAAACCCAAACTCAGGCAAAATAAAAATAAAAATTTAGGAACTTGAACAGGAACTTCGGAGGCAAGCCTTACCAACAGAATACAAGTAATAGAAGAGAGAATAGAATCTCAGTCATTGAAGACCAGAAAGAAGAAATGAAGTAATTGATTCCTCAGTCAAAGAAAATGTTAAATTAAAATAAAAGGACTCCTGACATTCTGCTATGTTCATAGATCAGTGTCCTGCTCAGCCATCATCAGAGTAGCTTCCTCCTGCAGCAGATACAAACAAATACTGTGACCCACAGCTAGACAATATGCAAAATGAGAGACCTTGAAACAATCAGCCCTAAGTGGCTGACTCCGTCAAATACCTCCCCTTGGAACTAAGGAAACCCTGCAGAAGAGAAGACAGAAACTGAGTATAAGAGCCAGAGAAATGGAAGGCATCAAGGAAACAACCTGTTCTAAACACAGCAGGACCAATGAACATAAGAACTCACAAAGACTGAGGTAGAATGAACTTAAAGGAACTGAGGCACCCTGCATAGGGTCAGCATGATTCTATATCAGTTGTGTTCCTAGAGCTGAATAGAGAATCGGACACAGATCCCAATCTCTAACTCAAAAGATAGCTCCAATTAATAGGCACTCGCCAATGCCCAGCAATGTATGGCCAAGAGAAAACACACTCAATGCCTTCTTTGGATGTTTCGTGTCTTCTAATGTTGTTAGGGTATTTGTTTGTTTGTTTGTTGTAAACCTTAGGTTCTTTTAACATATATTAAAGCTTCCAGATGTACATTTTTAAGGGATTCCTGAATGAGAGAATGTATGTGTTTCTGTGTACACATAGGGTTTCTTGTGCTTTTTCTTTGACTCATTTTTTGTTTTCTTATTCCTATTTGCTTGTTCTTGTTTTTATTTCTTTTATTATTACTCCTTTGATGTCTGCTTTCTGAGTGACAGACAAGATGTAGATTTGGGTAGGAAGGGAGGTGGGGAGAAACTGGGAAGCTCACAAGGAGGTGAAACTGTAATCTGAATGTATGGAAAAAATCTATATTCCATTTTGAAATCTCCTTTTATGATCTGCTGTTTTGAGGGGCTTAAATATCATTTTGAGGATTCTTATCTTGTACAATGATATATGCTTGATTTTACATATCATTCAATTCTTAAAGATAAATTAATTTTCTTATAAAAATTATTATATATTCAAAGCTAATTCTGTGTTAAAATCTGCACAAAATGATTTCATTCATTTTCATCATTACTCTTTGCAATAAAATGTGTAAGTGTCCTTTTCTCCTATTTCAAAGTTAACCAATCTGGTTAAACTACCTAAGTTTTAATTAAAAAATCACAAAGGTATAAGTATTTTCCTGTCATAGACTAGTAACTAAACAACAATTAACTTCCTTTTTTATTGTATACGTTATTTATTTACATCTCTGATATCCCCTTTCCCCATTTCCCTTCCCTAGAAACCCCCCACCCTATCCCCTTCCTCCATTTTGCTTTTGTACTATTTTAATTACATGCAAGTAGTAAGGTCAGTTCTAGGTTGAGGAACTAGCAATACAATAGATGCAAATAGTCAAGGAACAAGCTAGACAATAAACACAAATAGCCAAACTTCCATCAACTCCAAAGCTTTTATAAAAGTATATGTCCATGAGAAATCATAGCAAAATTACAAGGAACAAAATACTTCAGCCAACCTAGGTCTTCTCTTCAAGAGTCATCAAAAATCAGTTTACTTGGCATTGACAAAACTTGGTAAGGTATTGGTTGTTAAGGTATTGTCTGGTAACACTGTTTGGTGGCACTTAGTCACCTCATATCCTTCTGTCTGCCTGTACCGAGTTCATATTTCAACATATCTTAATGCTTAGTAGGAGTTCACTGAAGGAAAATCAAATCTCTGCTCCAAGATTACCCATTTCTTGGTTTCTTGAAAATATAAGCCATTTTATCCACAAGTTTTGTTATTTAATGCCATAATACTGCAAAATCTCACTGTGTTAAACATGGAATCCTGAAGTGTTCTTATACTCTCTTTGAATCACCACGTCTAAGGTCCTGTCATTATCCTTTTGCCATTCACTTTCTTTTCTCCATATTTTAACCTCATTCTCTACTTACTTTAAGTCATTTTTACTTCCCTACTAGAAAGTAATGGTGGAAAGAATAACTTGGCTGATGCAGAACAGAAAGAAATCTAGACTTGTGGTTATACCAGCTCTGTTTTATACAACACATATGTCTGCTAATGTTTTAGATCTTTTGTTTCACTGAAAACAATACTTTCCAAAACTTATGGGTTTGGTGTATTCATACTACTACTCAACAAAATTTGTATAATATACATTTAATGATTTTTTTCCCAAGGGTCTTATTAAATACTAACAATTCCAGCTCTGTAGAGTTTTCTTCTTTCTGACTATACTTTCTCCTGGTTGTTCCTTTTATACCATATTCTTGAAGTGAGAATAGCAGGTGATTCTGTTTATCAGAAAAGAAGTTTCTAAAAATCCAAAAGTTTTATAATAATGCCACAGAGATCATGCTTTATTATTAGGGTGAAAAGGTCAAATATCAAAGTAGTCATAATACTTTTTTCACTTGTCTGTTAGTGTACTTGTTTTGAGACAAGATCTCACATGATATACGCTCATTTCAAATGCATACTGTACCCCTAAAATGGTTTGAAATCCTTATTTTCATACCTGATGTTCCAATGTTAGCTTTATAGTCATATGCCAACACACATGACTCAGTTACCTTGTTCTTAATACATAAATGTTTCTATAGCTTATCTTTATAACAATATGAACAATCCCAATATATCATTCATATTTTATATCATAGAATTAGGCTAAACAATAAAAGGAATGAATATTTAATATGAATTGATATGTGTGAAATGTCAGGAGTCACAGAACAATTTCCTCAAATAAATGAAACACAAGCAAAAATATGCAGTCTGTGTTTTCAGTTATCAAATACTCAAATAATAATAAGGCTTCACTGTAGTAATACAAAACATACTACTGGCTGTCTATAGAATAAATAGATTTTGCATAAAAGAAAAGGAGAAGGCAAGGCTTACAAATTTATATAAGGAAATAATCCATAGCAATGCTTTAGCTTTAAATTGTTCCATGGTTGCTTGACAGTAGAATTATGGGGAAAATTCTGAAATTGTATGTGTCTAGTATATATAATTTGTTGAATGTTGACTATGATGGTTTGCATATGCTTGGCCCAGGGAGTAGCATTATTAGACAGTGTGGTCTTGTTGGAGTAGGTTTAGCCTCATTGGAGTAGGTGGTTCACTGTGAGTATGGGATTTAGGACCCTCATCCTAGCTGCCTGGAAGTTAGTCTTCTACTAGCAGCCTTCAGATGAAGATGTATAACTCTCAGCTCTGCCGGTGTCATGCCTACTTGCATGATGCCATGCTTCTGCCTTGATAATAATGAACTGAAACTCTGAAACTTTAAGGCAGTCCAAATTAAATATTGCCCTTATAATGTTGCATTGTTTATGCTGTCTGTTCACAGCAGTAAAACCCTAAGACAGCTGACTATATCTCATAAATTATTATATAAATCACTGTATGCTTCAGAGATTATAACCACAGTTTCTAAGGAATCCTTGCTGAACAAGGTAATGACAATAATAGTCTTGTTTAAGAAATAAATAAAGGGGGAGATGTGGAGAACTTTGGGGGATGTTTTACAGGAATCTGACATTAGCCAAGAACAAGGAAATGAGCTGTTTTGCAGGAATCTGACATTGGCCAAGGACAAAGACATGAACTTCAGGCAGGAATCTGACATTAGGCTAGAACAAAGAAGTAATTTCAGGCAGGAATCAAAAGCTTAGGCTAGAACAAAGAAGTAATTTCAGACACTAATCTAAACCTTAGGCTAGAACAAAGAAGCAATTTCAGACAGGAATCTAAATCTTAGGCTAGAACAAAGAAGTAGACTTCAGGCATAAAAATAATTTTGGGCTAGGACAGGAAAGTAGGCTCAGATATTTTGGTCATCCTGATAAGTCATTAGAAATAATGAAGGGAATTTGTTTATAGCCTTGCTTGTTCTTTGATTATTTGTGTTTATTGTCTTGCTTGTTGCTTGATTATTTACATCTATTGTATTGCTAGTTCCTCAACCTAGAACTGACCTTAATACTTCCATGTAATTAAAACGGTGTAAAAGCAAAAAGGAGAAGGAGGGATGGGATAGCGGCTTCATGGGGGAGGGGGAATGAGGAAAGAGGATGACATCTGAAATGCAAATAAATAAAATATCCAAAAACACCCCCTATCACTCAAGGATGGAAACATTGCACAAATATGGTATGTGAATTGAATCTAAGAGCACAAATTTCTTCCAGAACTGCCCAAAATATATGACACAGAGCTAATGAAGAATCATTAGTGAATCCTTTATGTTTACTTAAAGGTACTTTATGTAACATCTATATCAATCTATCTATCTATCTATCTATCTATCTATCTATCTGCCTATCTGCCTATCTGCCAATCTACCTACCTATTTGCCTGTCTTTCTTCATAGACATCCTTTATTAGAATTTCCCAGATTCATTCTGATATGTTTAATTGATATTATATGGAATAGTAATCAGCTGTTTGAATACATTGTATTATGAAGGGAATTTACTATTACACCATATAAATATTTTAATTTTCAAGTTTTAAAATTGAAGAGAGATCTTTTAATCTAGCCAATTGCACTAGATTGTACTTTATTCCCCAGATAATAAGTGAACATTTTAAAGATGTTATTGCGCTGTTTTAAATCAAAAAAATGTTTATTTAAATAAGGTAGTTTGTAATAAAATCAACATAATAATATCTAAGAGTCTGATGTAAATGTTTCATATAAAAAAATAAACATGTGAAACCTGAAAATGGACACCCAGAGAGAGTTATTAAATTAATAGGCTGCCAAAGATGGGTAAAATTCTGCACAGAGCCTTACCAACCTAAGACATAAGTGTATTGTCTTTTATAATACATATTCCATAATGGGTAATGAAGGCATTCTTGTCAGAATAAGCTAAGACAGGCTCAGTCTTGTTAATGAAATAAAAAAGAGGGAGACGTGGAGAGTTTGGGGGGCTGCTTAGCAGGAATCTTACATTGGCCAAGGACAAGGAAATGGGATTCACACAGAAATCTGACATTAGGCTAGAACAAAGAAGTAATTTCAGACAGGAATCTAAATTTTAGGCTAGAACAAGGAAGTAGGCTTCAGACATGAAAATGACTTTGGGCTAGGACAGGGAAGTAGGCTCAGATATTTTGGTCATCCTGATAAGCCCTTAAAAACAGTGATCATGGGAGTGTTCACACAATTGTGTTTAATGCCTTGCTTGTTCTGTAACTATTTGTGTTTATTGTCTTGTTTGTTCCTTGACTATTTGCATCTATTGTATTGCTAGACCCTCAACCTAGAACTGACCTTAATACATGCATGTAATCAAAATGGTATAAAAGCAAAAAGGAGTAGACTGGATGGGGTAGGGAAGTTCTAAGAAGGGGAAATGGGGAAAGAGGATGACATTTAAAATGTAAATTAATAAAATATCCAATAAAAAAAGAAAAAATAAACACGTTAAGGCACATTTAGCTAACTGCAAATAGCCTTTTGCAGCATACACTATATTTAATTAACTATGCAGAACATATGCCCATGTATATACATATGGGCCATTTCATTACAGTATGAATGTAAATAGATATTATTAAGTAATGGTGTACCCCTGATGTGAGTGGTGTGAATTAAATGTAGGCCTTCTTAAAGAACAGGATATATTTTTAACTGCAGTACAATTTCTATGGCCCATGATATTATAAAAATCAATTGTACCTTGATGACCTTTGTTCTTTAAAAACTACATTTAAGGATATTATGCATCCATATAACATATAGCGCAAACCAAGATGACATTTTATGAAATTTAACTCTCAACTATTATAATTTCTTTTGTCAGTTCTGAAATAGTTGCATATCACTTAAACAGAGAAAATCAAAGGAACACTTGCCCAAGATATAAAAAGCAGCTTGATTTTTATTCAAGAACAAAGAGAAAATTTAAAGCATTAGTATCACAAGGAAAAGAATTTCAAACACTCAAAATAGTAACTGCAGTTTCAATGGTTATGTAAATTAGCCTGACTATGGCAATCATTTTACATATATCTGCATCTATATAAATGTAGATGTAGATATAGGCATAGATGTAACATGCTACATATATGTACTCAAATTATACATCAATTATAATTTTATAAAGCTGGACACTGAATTTCTTGATATGATACTTGAGAAAATCATATAGAGCATTTATTTTGTAAGTAAAATAGAACTATCTCAGTATAAATGTGTTATGTTTATAAAAATGTTATCCATGCAAATAAAATAGAGGAAAGAGATAATGTTAAAAATCACTTGAAATATGTAACCTTAGGTTTACCTTTCCAGGGGTTAGTGCAAGAAAGCATTGGAAACATAATTACTTGATATCTGAATATATTCCTTCACAAAACAATAGCAGTTAAATGAGGACTAAGAAATGTCCAATTGCCATTACAATGAAGTAGATAGCATAAATTTCTTGCACAAAGTTAAATGAAAATGTAAAGTTATAATACTTTTGCTTGGCATTAGTTTTAAAAAATGCATAGGACTTTTGAACTGAATTAGTCATTTTAAAGATGGAAATAGCAATAAATATCATTTTTAAAAGTGTATTGTTGCTGGGCGGTGGTGGTGCATGCCTTTAATCCCAGCACTTGGGAGGCAGAGGCAGGCGGATTTCTGAGTTCGAGGCCAGCTTGGTCTACAGAGTGAGTTCCAAGACAGCCAGGACTACACAGAGAAACCCTGTCTCAAAAAAAAGCAAAAAAAAAAAATAAAAATGTATTGTTTCAGAGACTGGCATAATGATGGCTATAAAAACTATGTCTATCTTGCTTTAGTGTAAGCCCAAAATAAGAAGAACTTTATTGTATCCACATTAAACATTTTACATAGACATTAAACAGAAGTTTTTCTGAGGTTGAAACTTTATCATACCTGAATAAATTCTTATTTTCCAGTGTTTTAGATTATGCTTTTTTTTGGCCAGTGTCATAAGTCTCATTCTCAGTGCTGATTTCTTAACTGAAAATTTTTAGAAAGATTAGTATCTATAATTCACAGTTATAATCAATTGACTATAGTAATTTCTTAGCCCATAAAAATGTACTTAGAGTTACTAATGAAAAATTCAAGGTATGTGTTGACAATATAAAAATTGATCATTGTTGCTTATTTTCTGGAACTCCCAGAGTAAATGACTATTCATTACAACTAAGAAGTATGAATGCATTTTCATCTTCTATATAAGGAATATCTAAGTTAAAGATCAAGTAACCAAATGGGAGTGGTTACTAACCTACATATTTTTTCTTTCTGGTACCAAGACTTAACTCATTAACATCAAATAAGTTGTGTTAAAATGTGTCCTTTTGATTTTCACAAAGATATGATGAGTTTTCACTGTAAATAGATGAACATATTCTGGTTGTACAACACTGGAGATAATTTTAGTCTATTGGAATATGATAGATACATTAAATTCTTATAGCTTGACTTCTCTGCTTATCCACCTGAAGTTATAATGACTTTTAAAAAAGACGGTTATACATATTTCTCTGTTGTGCATCCATCAACATCATAGGTAACAGAAAGCTATTCAATTAGTTAGCAATCTTTCCTTTGCCTATGTTTTCTTAATTTAAGACAATGTCCTTAATAAAAAATGTTGGCAAAGCCAAGGAACAGATAAAATCTTAAAATTTACAATGGCATCCAGAAATAGTAATTTCAGTAAAATTAAATATAAAGCCATATAGCTTAATTTAAAAGTCAATAGTAGAAACTAAAATTAAATAATTTTTGGCCAAAAGTACCTAGTGTCATTTCCTTCTGGAAATATTTCAGAAAAAACAGTATGTCCAGAGAATATACTCTGAGTAATATACAACTTAAAATTTAAATTGCAATCTCTCCCTATCTCCTAAACAGGACATTTTTAAATATAGGAAATAATAAATGTATCAATCTACATAATTAAGCTTTATTAAATATAAAATACTCTAATATGTCTGCTAGTTAGTGTTGGGCTAGATGATGTCTTCTGCATTTCTTAGTCAGCATGAAGATTAAGCTAATAAAAGCAATACTTACGTGAGCACAAACCCAAATTCCTAACTATGTATAAGACCTCAAAGGGTCTATACTACTGGTTTAGTTGAAAATAGTACTCATATCTGTGGTAGATACAAATGCAAATTCTGCCAGGATGAAAACACTTGTGAAAATATTGGATAGTTGGCTAGTAAACTTGTTCTAATTTACTTCTTGTGATATACAACATGACCAAATGGTTTATTTAGGTTACATGTTCTTATCACATTTCATCAAGAGAAGCCACAAAATTTAAAAAAAAAAAAAAAAAGCACTTCCAGATTGAGCCCTAGCGCTCAGCAGATCCTGGGAGACAGCTCTGCACCCAATCTCACAAAACTCCACTCAGCAGATCCTGGGAGACAGCTCTGCACTCAATCTCACAGAACCCCAGAGGAAGCGGGGCTCCCAGGAGCTCTAACCCGAGCAGTATCTTAGGCAAGGAGGTAGCAACACTTACCCAGAACAAGGAGTAACCGGGACCCACTGAGACTCAGGATTTCACTCCTGGCCTAGAGCACTGGTTCCTTCCAGTCTCTATCTGAGCACTAAGCAGATCTTGGGCCTCAGCTCTAACCCCAGCAGCAAAACCCATCCCAAACAGTTCTGAAACAACCAAGAAAATAGTTAAGACAGGCTCCAGTCAGAGACAGCACAGATAATAAGGAGATCCAGATGGCGAAAGGCAAATGCAAGAACATAAGCATCAGCAACCCAAGGTACTTGGCATCATCAGAACCTAATTATCCCACGTTGGAAAGTCCTGACCTCCCAATATCACCAGGAAAGTAAGAGCCAGATCTAAAATCACTTCTAATGATGGTGATAGAGGACTTTAAGAAGGGCATAAATAACACTATCAAAGAATTTGAGGAGAACACAGGTAAACAGGTAGAAGCCCTTAAAAAGGAAACAGAAAAATCCCTTAAAGAATTACAAGAGAACACAACCAAGTGGGTGAAGGAATTGAACAAAATCATCCAGTACATAAAAATGGAAGAAGAAACAATGAAGAAATCATAAAGGGAGACTACCCTGGTGTGGGTCCCCAGTTCTGGAGGGTGTCCCACGATGATCTCTGTCCCAGCTGAGGACAGAGTGAGAGCAGGGAGTATCTCTGCCGCGGCCTCTGCCCTAATCTCCACTGTCGCTGCTCGGTCACTCCCAGGTGCTGCACTTGTCTCTCAGCACTGAGCAGGCCCGGGCTGAGCCGATAGGAAGCCCCTAGCACGCAAGGAAGCAGCTTGGTGCCCCAGGAAGGTTCTGGGACAGCAGATCTCTCCCCAAGAGTTACAGCTCTAGTGTTACAGATCTTGTGACAGAAACTCTCTGGAACCAGGATGATTCTCGAACACACCTTTACTTCTCCAGAATAGAGCCCTTATATGCAGTTTCAGGGTGGGTTAGGGTCTGGCAGCAGATAATGCCTATTGGCTTGGTCGGAGAGCTTGGAGATACCTCATCTACATGTGGGAGAGCCTGAGGCACTGTTCCCCCTGACTGATGGTCATAGACCTCACTTTTGGAGGGGCTGTGGAGGGCCAAAGCTGAATGAAAAGAAACAGGGCCTGGGGGCAATAGCTGAACACCTGCCATCCAGATAATGGTCCAGGTTCAAGACTTGCTCAACCAGGTACCCAGCTGCTTCTCCCAACCCAGCACCCCACACCCTGGAGATAGAAAACCTAGGAAAGAAACCAGGAGTCATAGAGGAAAGCATCATCAACAGAATATAAGAGATAGAAGAAAGAATCTCAGGTGCAAAAGTTACCATAGAAAATATTGACACAACTATCAATGAAAACACAAAATGCAAAGTTCTTAACACAAAACATCCAGGAAATCCAGGACACAGTGAGAAGACCAAACCAAAGGATAATAGGTATAGAAGAGAGTGAAGATTCCCAACTTACAGAGCCAGTAAATATTTTCAACAAAATTGTAGAAGAAAACTTCCCTAACCTAAGGAACGAGATGTCCATAATCATACAAGATGCCTACAGAACACCAAATAGACTAGATCAGAAAAGAAATACCTCCCATTACATAATAATCAAACCACAAAATGCACAAAACAAAGAAAGAATTTTAAAAGCAGTAAGGGAAAAAGGCCAAGTAACATATAAAGGCACAACTATCAGAATTACATCTGACTTCTTACCAGATACTATAAAAGCCAGAAGAGCCTGGACAGACTGTTGGGCGGCGGTGGGCTCAAACAAGAACACTACAGGAGCGGGCAGAGATGTCCCAGGGGATCGGAGGATGGGACCAGGGGGTGCAGTGGAGCACCGAGGGCGGTGGCAGCTGTGCTGCACAGAGCGCGGGACGGCAGGTGTGGGAAGCAGCGGGCCGCTGGCCACCCAAGCATAAAGAGGAGTGCAGCGAAGAGGGAGAGCTCCGCTCTGAACAGCACACTTTTCAGTTCCCTCTTTCCTGGGGCAGGTTGGGAGTGCCCACGGAAGAAAAGTGTTACAGCTCTTTCGGTTCGGTCAGCCCACAGGGAAGAGAGGAGAGTTGTTGTCTTTTGAAATGCACAGGATAGCCGGCGACTGGCGAGGAATAGTGAAAAGCACTCCAACAGCGAGAGATCTCACAACACATAGCAAACTTTACTTTGAGCTCTGGGGATATATATACAGTTTTGGGGGGGAGAACAGGTAACTTTTATTGGTTTGGTTTCAGAGTTGGGGATGCCTTATTTGCATGGAGGTGTTATTCCTACGTGATAAAGGCCATGGACCTTTCCGTGGGAGGGGCTGTGAGAAGTGGAAGCTAAGAGAACCATATATGGCTTTGGGAAAGTTCAAAGCAACCTTCCGTCCTAATGGTCTTCTTCAGACCAAGGTTTCCGGGACTTCAGGTCTTTCTACCAAGCTTTCTGGCTTTTCTCATAGCCTACTGCCCCACATAAGACAACATAAATGCCAGCCCAGGCTACTATACCAAGCAAAACTCTTAATTACCATAGATGGAGAAACCAAGATATACCATGACAAAACCAAATTTACACAATATCTTTCCACAAACCCAGCACTACAAAGGATAATAGCAGGAAAGCTCCAATACAAATAGGGCAATCATACCCTAGAAAGAGTAAGAAAATAATCCTCTTCCAAAACCCAAAAGAAGATAATCAGACAAACAATGTCTCCACTATTAGCAAAAAAAAAAACAGGAAGCAACAATCCCCTCACCTTAATATCTCTTGAAATCAATGGACTCAATTCCCCAGTAAAAAGGCATAGGCTAATGGACTGGATACGCAAACAGGACCCAGCTTTTTGCTGCATATAGAAAACCCACCTCAGTGACAAACACACACATTACCTTAGAGTAAAAGGTTGGAAAACAATTTTTCAAGCAAATGGCCCTAAGAAACAAGCTGGAGTAGCCATTCTAATATCAAATAAAGTTGACTTTCAACTTAAAGCTATAAAAAAGGATAAGGAAGGATACTTCATACTTGTCAAAGGAAAATTCAACCAACAAGAACTCTCAATTCTGAATATTTATGTGCCAAATGTAAGAGAACTCACTTTTCATAAAAGAAACCTTACTAAAGCTCAAATCACACTTTGAACCTCACACAATAATAGTGGGAAACTGCAACACCCCACTCTCAGCAATGGACATATCATGGAAACAGAAACTAAACACAGATACACTGAAAAGAACAGAAATTATGAAACAAATGGATAACTTAACAGATATCTATAGAACATTTCACCCTAAAACAAAAGAATATACCTTTTTCTCAGCACCTCATGGTACCTTCTCCAAAATAGACCATATAATTGGTCACAAAACAGGCCTCAGCAGATACAAAAAAAATTGAAATAATCCCATCTATCCTATCAGATCACCATGGTCTAAGGCTGGTCTTCAATAATGACAATGACAAGGAAAAGCCGACACTCACATGGAAACTGAACAACACTCTACACATTGAAAATCTGGTCAGGGAAGAAATAAAGAAAGAAATTAAAGACTTTCTAGAATTTAATGAAAATGATGACACATCATACCAAAACCTATGGGGTACAATGAAATCAGTGCTAAGAGGAAAATTCATAACTCTAAGTGCCTACAAAAAGAAACTGGAGTGAGCATACACTAGCACCTTGACAACTCACCTGAAAGCCCTAGAACAAAAAAGAAGCTAATACACCCACGAGGAGAAGACAGCAGGAAATAATCAAACTCAGGGCTGAAATCAACCAAATAAAACAAAAAGAACGATACAAAGAATCAATAAAACCAGGAGCTGGTTCTTTGAGAAAATCAACAAGATAGATAAACCCTTAGCCAGACTAATCAGAGGGCAGAGAGACAGTATCCAAATTAATAAAATCAGAACTGAAAAGAGTGACATAACAACACAAACCGAGGAAATTAAAAAAAATCATATGATACTATTACAAAAGCCTATACTCAACAAAATGGGAAAATCTGGATGAAATGGACAATTTTCTAGACAAATACCAGTTAACAATGTTAAATCAAGAGCAGATAAACCATCTAAACAGTCCCATAATGCCAAAAGAAATAGAAGCAGTCATTAAAAGTTTCCCCAACAAAAAATGTCCAGGACCAGACGGTTTTAGTGCAGAATTCTATCAGACCTTCAAGGAAGACCTAATACCAATTCTCTTCAAACGGTTCCACAAAATAGAAACAGAAGGAACACTATCCAATTCGTTCTATGAAGCACAATTACGCTCATGCCTAAACCACAGAAAGACCTCACAAAGAAAGAGAACTTCAGACCAATCTCCCTTATGAACATCGATGCAAAAATACTCAATAAAATTCTCGAGAACTGAATCCAAGAACACATCAAAACAATTATCCATCGTCATCAAGTAGGCTTTATCCCAGAAATGCAGGGTTGGTTCAATATTTGGAAATCCACCAATGTATTCCACTATATAAACAAACTCAAAGAAAAAACCACATGATTATCTCACTAGATGCTGAGAAAGCATTTGACAAAATTCAACACCCCTTCATGATAAAAGTCTTGGAAAGATCAGGAATTCAAGGTCCATACCTAAACATAGTAAAAGCAATATGCAGCAAACCAGTAGCCAACATCAAGCTAAATGGAGAGAAATAGAAGCAATCCCACTAAGATCAGGAACTAGACAAGGCTGCCCACTCTCCCCCTACCTATTCAATATAGTACTGGAAGTCCTAGCCAGAGCAATTAGGCAACACAAGGAGGTCAGAGGGATACAAATTGGAAAGAAAGAAGTCAAAATCTCACTATTTGCAGATGATATGATAGTATGCTTAAGTGACCTCCAAACTTCCACCAGAGAACTCCTAAACCTGATAAACAACTTTAGCAAAGTGGCTGGATATAAAATTAACTCAAGCAAATCAGTAGCCTTCCCCTACTCAAAAGATTAAGTGATTGAGAAAGAAATTATGGAAAAGACATCCTTCACAATAGTCACAGATAACATAAAATACCTTGGTGTGAATCTAACCAAGCATGTAAAAGTCCTGTATGATAAGAACTTCAAACCCCTGAAGAAAGAAATCGAAATAAATCTCAGAAGATGGAATGATCTCCCATGCTTGTGGATTGGAAGAATTAACACAGTAAACATGGCTATCTTGCTGAAAGCAATCTACATATTCAATGCAATCCCCATCAAAATCACCACTCAATTCTTCACAGAGATAGAAAGAGCAATCTTAAAATTCATTTGGAATAACAAAAAAACCCAGGATAGCGAAAACTACTCTCAGCAATAAAAGAACTTCTGGGGGAATCACCATTCCTGACTTCAAGCTGTACTATAAAGCAATAGTGATAAAAAAAAAAGAAAAACTGCACGGTTTTACAACAGAGACAGGCAGGAGGATCAATGGAATAGAATAGAAGACCCAGAAATGAACCCCCATACCTACGATCACTTGATCTTTGACAAAGTAGCTAAAACTATCCAGTGGAAAAAAGACAGCATTTTCAGCAAATGGTTCTGGTCCAACTGGAGGTCCGCATGTAGAAGAATTCAAATTGATCCATACTTATCTCCTTGTACAAGGCTCAATTCCAAGTGGATCAAGGACTTCCATATAAAACCAGCTACAGTGAAAATAATAGAAGAGAAACTGGGGACAAGCCTGCAACACGTAGGCACAGTAGACAAGTTCCTGAACAGAACAACAATGGCCTGTGCTCTAAGACCAAGAATTGACAAATAGGACCTTACAAAACTGCAAAGCTTCTGTAAAGGAAAGGACACACTCCATAGGACAAAGCAGCAACCAACAGACTGGGAAAATATCTTCACCAACCCTACATCTGATAAAGGGCTAATATCCAATGTATACAAAGAACTGAAGAAATTAGACTCTAGACAATCAAAGAACCCTATTAAAAAATGGAGCACAGAGCTGAACAAAGATTTCTCAACTGAGGAAGCTCAAATGGTTGAGAAGCACCTAAAGTAGTGTTCAGCATCCCTAGTCATCAGGGAAATGCAAATGAAAACAACACTGAGATTCTACCTCAGACCAGTCAGAATGGCTAAGATCAAAAACACAGGTGACAGCACATGTTGGCGAGGATATGGAGAAAGAGGAACACTCCTCCACTGTTGGTGGGATTGTAAGCTGGTACAACCACTATGGAAATCAGTCTGGAGCTATCTCAGAAAATTGAACATAGTGTTACCTGAGGACCCAGCTATACCACTCCTGGGCATATACCCAAAAGATGTTTCAACATACAACAGGGACACATGCTCCACTATGTTCATAGCAGCCTTATTTATAATAGCCAGGAGTTGGAATGAACCCAGATGTCCTTCAACAGAAGAATGGATGCAGAAAATGTGGTACATCTACACAATGGAATACTACTCAGCTATTAAAAACAATGAGTTCATGAAATTCTTAGGCAAATGGATGGAGCTAGAACATATCATCCTGAGTGAGGTGACTCAATCTCAAAAGAACACAGACTCACTGATAAGTGGATATTAACCCAAAAGTTCACAATATCTAAGGCAGAACGCATATCCCACATGAAACTCAAGAAGAAGAAGAAAGACCAAAGTGTGGGTGCTTTGGTCTTTTTAGAAGGGTACCAAAAGATTCAACCAGAGCTCCCAAGGCCTAAACTTCTGGCCTTAGAGCACAAAGGGAGGGACTCATGTCTCCACCTGTATAGGTAATTGGGAGTGGCCTTGTCAGACATCAGTGGAAGTGGAGGGCCATGGTCCCTGATAGTTTGGATTCCCTAGTGTTGAGGAATACGAGAGCAGGGAGATGGGACTGGGAGGAGACCTTCATAAAAATAGAAGGAAGGGGTATATAAGGGGTTTGGGGGGAGAATGGAGAGGAGGTAACATTGAAAGGTAAATATGTAAAATATCCAATAATAAACAATAATGGGTCTGGAAAATAAAGATAACTTACTTATTTGAAATTATTTTCAAAACTTTCTAGGAGATGCTAATTGGCTAAGACCTTATTTTAAGCTCTCCACAAAAGAATTTAAGTCTCCGTTTAATATTCCCAAGAGAGATGCAAATTCTAATTTCCCTCAACAATTAATTGACAAAAGAGGAGTGATCTCACAAAAGTAGAAGAAGCTATTATTAATTGATATCTTATATAGTCTGATTAGTTGTTGGCTGTTCTATAACAGTCCTTTGATAAAAGAGTTTATCAATATAGATTTATATTTCTTTAAATAGTGTCTTCATGACTCTCTGAGTGTGGAAGGAGTGGCTACTGGTGCATCTGCCCTATTTTTACAAGAACTCTGAAATATTGGCTTTAAAAACAAAAGAGGGGGAACGGTACATCCCCAGAAGGAGTCCCCTGAAATACTCTCCATCATGCCTTGTTCACTTTTAACTCTCTAAGCCTGAAAGCTCATGACAAATCTGCTGCTGACTTCCTCTGGCATCACTGAGACCAATAAACATATGCCACAGCTATGGGGAAGGACCCTCTTACCCTTAAAGGGAATGGCCCGGACCCAGTTCTCTTATGGGGCCGAAAATTGATATGCCTGTTTGATACCTCAGAAGACACAGCTAAATGGCTACCAAAAAGACTAATGAAATGAATAGATACCCCCACAAAGCCAGGCCTAACCATAAATAAGATGAATAACAACTGACATCCAGGAAAGAGAAATCTCCCTGAGAACTCCTTTCTTTTTCCTTTCCAGGTAAAAATGAATCACCCATGATGTCTGATATTAGAAGTTCTAATCCAGATGTTGGTCTTCAACCTTATACTACTCAGACTTTGACGGGCCATTGACAAAAATAACAAACAGCTACAGATTGACATTGTAAGCATTAGGCTACTTGGGGTCAGGCACGTCATGGTGTGCCATTGAGATCCTAGATAGGCAAAGGTGTTTGAGGAAATTTTAGTCTTAGAAGTCACCTTTGAGTCTGTTTTGGATGGCTGAGGAAGAAAAGCATCATTTTAATTGTGTAGGCAGCAACAATTTGTCTGTAAAAGGAAACTAGTTGTTAATTAAGAGCTGAAAGATAGTGATCAGTATGTTGATTTAACCTGTGGAAGTAGAATAGATGACCTTTGAACCTTGAAGAAGTCTTAAAAATTGAAAAAAAAATGTTGGGAACATATCATGAGTGTTAGAGTGAAAAGGAGACATTTAAACAAAAAGGTGAAAATTTTTGGTTTGAAAATCATGAACACTGTTGTTTTAGGCGTTCCTGTTAGGGGAAAAGGCATTAATGGTGGGAAAGCACAAACATTTTTGCGGGTATTCCTGTTGTGGAGAAAAGGTTACTGGCGGATTTAGAAGCAGTAGGGGAGGGGCCTGCTCTGCCATGTGGTGACTGCTCTAGCAGAGAGGCCAAGGAATTCCCCATTTTTTTTTCCTTAGGCATCTTAAATGTAGAGGAGAAAAGCTAACCTTGAAGAAAAGCTCAAAGCAAGAAACATAGGTGTATGATAGGAGAGTCAGAAGGAGGAAAAGGCTGTGTAAAACTGAGCCATGGTGGGGAGACACGTGGAGGCTGGCTTGTAGCTGGCAATTTCTGGGAGGTAGCAGGCAGCATGCAGTTTACACAGGGGCGAAGGGAACAGACTGAGTCTCAGACCCTCTTCTATCAGGCAAGCCAGCTAGGCTGTAGCTGGCCGCAAATGACCTAGAAGGTGAAGTGGGGAAGGGGGCAAGCAGGGAGCCAGCCCTGTAGCTTCAGGCAAGTCAGCTGGGCTGTAACCAGCCAGCCACAAATGGCAGAGGAGTGGGGAAAGTCCACACTAGGCTAGCAGGCTGCCTGTGAAAGACTGATTCCCTGAGGGAAAATCACTGGGGATTAGATTTCAGAGCCATTGCTCCTGAGTAGGCAGAGCTCGAAAAGCTGACCCCTGGGGGAGGGTTAGAGAGCAGAGATTAGGGAGTCGCTGCCATCTTGTTAAGTTGGAGAACATGTGGGGAGAAAGAAAGCTACGATAGCAGGCAGCTCCTGAAAGACTGAAGTAGGCACTCCTGAGAGCTCAAAACGAAAGGGGAATCTCTCAACCAAGGGAAAGAGTCTTAGAACAAGAGTCACGGCAGGTGCTGTGGCCTGGAAGACAGCTGTTTGCTGTGAAGGAGCCCTCTCTGTGGAGCCGGGGGATGGGCAGAGTGGAGGCTAAGGAGCCTTTGCCATCTTGCCCTTGAGAACACATGGAGGAGAGGGAGAGATGGAGAGACCTAGTCTTTTGAGCCAGGCAGGAGCTAATGGTAGCTAAGAGTCAGAGAGAAAAACACTGGCCTGAAACACGTGGAGAGAGAAAGAGAGAGAAAAGGACAGAGAGAGACCCACCTAGTCTGTGGACTAGGCTGGAGTTACTCATGGTTCCATAGAGAGGTTCTTGGTGGGTACTCTTGGAGCTGGCTTTGTCCGGATCCTCTACCACCTGTAGAGAATGATGTAGGCCCATGCATGGGCACGAGTGGGCATGAATCTCTGTTGTGTTGTGGGTCCGTGTGTCTGCCATGACGCAATAGGCTGGGATTATAGCTCAGCATGGCAGGAGCACATGTGATCTTGGCTGAGTTTATTCCCTGCAACACTGGGGTGAGCGCGGCATGGGGAATTCTCACTCTGGTTCCTTGGGGGTGCAGAGCTCTTGGACTGGGGATCCCCAGGCCAGAAGCTGGCCAGAGACTGACTGGTCTCAAGTCCTTGGTTCTCAGGACCACGACAGGGGCATGTGGGTGCACGCCAGACATCCCACAGCCGAGAAAAATGAGGGGGAGGGGAAGAAGAAAGAGGCCCTAGCAGCACCCGTGGGAGAGACTGTACTTGCTTAGCAGACTCGGTGTCCTGGCTAGCTTGCTTGAAGATGTGGGTCCTCATGTCTGGAATGTAGAGAGGTCCTCCAGGTGATAGATTAAGCAGCTGCAGCTTCAGTCAGCATGGGAGAAGCACAGAATCTTCACTGAGTCGATTCCTCACAGCAGCGGACAAGCAGGGCGGGAAGCTTGGCTGCATTCTGTAGCAAACTGGGGTGGCCTGGTTCTTGAAGTCCGTGGGTGTCTGTGCTCCGCATTGGATGCACCAAATGTGGGGAAAAGTTAGAGGAGGCCGCAGCTTTGGTGTCCCCGGGGGTTTCCACACATTCAGGAGGAACATCTATGGTTCCAGCGGCCTGGAGGCTTTGGCGGCGGCAGGCTACAATCACACGAGGAAGTCCTTGGTTCCAAAAGGGTTCATTGTCATGGTGGATGGTGCATGGATTTGGATGTACCCCCATAAAACTTAGGGCAGTCCTGAGTTATATAGGGAGGGAGAAAGGGGGAGGATCTCTGGGGAGAATCTGGGGAGACATGCTTAATTTGCTCTGCCCTCTGGCCTTCATTATTATGTAAATCCCTAGAGCCTGAGGCCTCTAGTCACAGCCTCAACTGTGTACTTTGGCAGGGACTGTAATGGCCAGCCTACATGACTGAGTTTTAAGGAGACTAGACTGCTTTTCAGGACCCTGGGTTCTTGGGGCGCGCTGAATTCCTGCCGGGTCTCACACAGAGTCTCAGGGTTCTAGGCAACTGCCCAACCATGACCCAGAATACCCTTATGCAGTCCCACAGTCAGGGGCAGCCCTGCTTATACACTGAAGGCCTAAAATCAGCCATAGGCCTATCATCCATATATACTAACACCAAGTCTTGTGTCTCTGTGGAAAAACATTGAAACAGAGGGCTATAAGCTATTGTAAACAGGCAGTTTTTTGACAATTTACCAGCTTGAGTAGTCATAGACTTTGTAAATAGGTAGCCTTGGCAGATAATACCAACTTAGATAAGGACAAGTGAATCATAGGCAGAGTCATAGTGACCTGTCCCCTGAACCTTCACCCAACCGATACCCGGTTCTGAAAGATATCTGTACTCCCCCTGAACACCCATGCTGCAGTGTCATCCTCTTCCCCACATTCTGCCTTTTTGTGTTTATGACCCCTGTGTGAATAAGTAAAAATTATGATTTGATTTAAAAATATTTTTAAAAAATCTTGAGGCAAGAACTGAAGCAAACCATGCAAGAAAACTGCATATGCTTACTAGTTGCAGCCTCTGGCTTGCTCAGATACCTTTCTTATAAAGCTCAGGCCCACTTGCCCAGTGTTGGTGCAGCCTATAGTGATGGGCCCTTCTAAAACAATTAGGAATCTGGAAAATGCCCTACAGGTATGTCTATGGGCCAGTTTGAGGGAGCAATTCCTTAGTTTAGATTCTCAAGTGACTATAATTTGTGCCAAGTTGACCAAAAGTAGCCAACACAAATACAATCCAATTTATAAATGAATGATCTGGTTAATCAGCAAATAAAATATATGAATGTTAAAAGATAGGCAAATAAAATTAATGCTTCAAAAAGTGACCAAAAATGTCTAAACAGATGGCTTGACAGTTAAAGGTTCTTACTGCTCCTTAAGAAGACCATGTTAGGTAATTTATAACTTTCTGAAACGCCTGCTCACAGGATCCATGTCTCCATGGATATGTGCACATACATACATACATGGACACACACATACACAAAATAAATAATGAATGTTTAATAAATAAAATAATTTAAATTAATTAAATACCAACAAGTGATTGAAAAATTAACCAGAATTCAATGGAGCCAAAAAAATAAATATTTTAAAGTTGGAAAATTAAAGAGAATTTAAATGTTGAAAACAGAATTTAAGACTAAAAAATAGAACCATAGTTTAAAAGCAATACAAGCCAAAAATCAAAGGAATAATTTCACCAAAGACAACACATAGTTCTTTTGTTTTCTGGATGTTGAGAATATTGTATTTCTTTCAACATCTGCTGCATCACATGAGAGAAGTCAGATGCACGGGGACTATTTTAGCACAGAGCATTCCCTTCATACTTCCCACTGACTCTTTTCTTCTTCCAGGAGAGCACACGGCTGCTATGAATGTCAGTGCAGTTTCACAGCTGCTGACACTCATCCATTATTGGAGCACTTCAATGAAATTCACTGCCAGAAACAGAAAATCACTACTGCTAATGGCAAAGAGGGCGGCAATGTCATACCCACCATCAAAGAGCGCCAAATTGACCCCAAGGTCTACAAACTGCTAAACATGGACACTAAAATGGAAGAGACAGTTCCCAAGAGCATATTCAAGAGGGTGACACTGGGTGGAAGGAAGGGCTGAAAGATAAAATCTGGACTGAGAGTTCCTCTGGTGACATTCTGGTGTGGCTTGAAGAGAGGCAGAGATCCTATGGGGCGGTCTATCCTACATTCAAGCAAGCCTAGGCCTTTTGATGCCTGTGGATAATAATTCTATACTTGATTCTACTGGTTAGTTTTTTTGTCAAGGTGACACAAGCTAGGTATATCTTGCAGGGGAACAAGAAAAAGGAAACAAAAACCTCAGTTGATATTTTTTTTCCAAATTATTTGCCTGTAGACAAGTCTGTGGTGGCATTTTTTTTGGGGGGGGGTTGGTTTTTCGAGACAGAGTTTCTCTGTGTAGCCCTGGCTGTCCTGGAACTCACTCTGTAGACCAGGCTAGCCTCAAACTCAGAAATCTGCCTGCCTCTGCCTCCCAAGTGCTGGGATTAAAGGCATGCGCCACCACCGCCCGGCTGTGGTGGCATTTCTTAATTAATGACTGGTATGGAAGATTCCAGCCCAGGATGGTTCGACTCCTGGGCACCTGGTCCTAGTAGTGCAACAAGCAAGTTGACAAGCTATGAGCAGCAAACCAGGAAGTTTTATAAGTTTTATTCTTCTATGGTCTGTGCTATAATCCTTACCTCCAAGTTTCTGCATTGAGTTCCTGGCACAACTTCCCTCAATGGATTATATACTGTAACACATAAATTGAAATAAAGACTTTCCTCCTCAAGTAGTTTTGGTCAATATTTCTTAACAGAAATAGAGAACAAACTAGACCAACAAGAAAACTATGTTTCATAAATGAAGGTCAAATAAAGATATCTTCAGCCAAATCAAAGTCGATAGAGTATACAATCATTTTGTACTCATAAAAGGCATGTTTAGACAATAACCATAACAAAATAGGAGGTCAGAATTTGAAGTCAATGGCAGAAAAAAACGTGGTGTATGTGCTTCTTAATGTCCACTAAACAAACACATTAACACAACAGATGCAACATATTTACTGGATATGGAAATAAAAGTAAAGTCACAGATATAAGAATGAAATATATATATATATATATGTATACATATACATATATATACATATATATATATAATTATCATATTTATAAAAAATTCTTCTTTGACAACTTCCCTGGCAACACCACAATATAACATATTTCAGTGCTTTCTTTTGAACTGCCTGCTCTCCTCACATTTTGAATTCTCATACACGGTCCTTCAGCTGTCTTACAAGGCTAACAATGCCAAATTCTTCCTTTGTTTCCTCTGACTCCCAACCTAGATCTATAGCACTGTGTCTCACTTATGGTATCAAGTGGAGAACATGTAAAACCAAATGAATAACGTTTTCTTTGCAAATGTAGTTTTTATTCTCATTTCTCTCCTGTTGTGTGTTTTACAATAGCCCTAATACTGATTTGCTTTAAAAATAATAGAGAATGTTTACTCTATATCATCAAAAGTTCACATTCATAAAGTCTTGATAATTCATTTGCTGTCATTACTTCATACTTCATTTTCAATACAGAGCAACAACAGTAATATTGCAAGTCAACTCATGATTCTCCCATACTTGACTGTAGCCACTTTCTCTGCTTAAATGACTCCTATCCACCACTAAAAATAACAAAGCTCTGTTTGCATTATGATTGAATGCTATTATAAAAGCTTTATGGAAGCTTGAAAATAATATATGAAGTAACAAGCTTCTTACTTTTGCATTTACATCCCTTCATCATTTGACCTCAAGAAAAGTGCCAGTTGTTCAATATCACTACATAGACTTCACAGATCTAAACACCACACAGTTGTGGCTCCAGTAGGGGGCAGTAGAGCAGCATCAGATTTGGGTTTCTCAGCTAGTATCTTCCATGGGTATTCAGTAGGAATAATTTCATATTTATATATAAATGTTTGGGTTTCCTTCAACTATGCATGTAGACAGCCAATGTCAAGAGCGATATGTACCTATTATGACTAGGATAACAGCAAAGATCTCAGAAATATTTATCTCATGTATTACTGGTGTCACATATGTTGGGATGTCATTTATATGCACAACTTCAAAATTGTAGAAATTATGGCACATTTCCTTAGGCTGTGCTTATAAATCTAAAGATTTATTAAAGAGTGCATATGTTTTTATATCTTGCATATATTCTATTTTTAATTTGCCAACAATTTCATTTTATGGATTTCCTTTTATAATTCATACATTTTTAGTCATATAACATGGTTATTTATATACTGTGAGTATCCCTTTGTCAGAAAATAGACTTGAAATTATGATGTTCAATTTATCTCAACGGAAAGTAACTGATAATAAAGAAAAGCAAAATCCACAAGTTTATCTGTTTATTGTTATTTAAGTCTCCTTTTAGAGATATATTATGCCCTGGTATTCACAAACCAGAGGCTATCAGGATGACTAATGGGGCAACTTCATATGAAATTTAGAAGTGCCGTTTAAGAGACTCACTCATTTTTCTTTTTTCAAGCTACATGTAAAACGTATGTATTCAAAAGATAGCAAAAAAAGCAGTATTTTTTTAAATCCATATTAGATAAAATTGGTTTCAGGGAACAATCATTAAAACAAGTGCTATGCAAACTCATTATTTCCCAAATATTAACTGAGCAACCCATGGTATGTGAACCAACTACTTTTTCAAATTAATTATCTTATTTATTTATAATTAAGGTTTGCCCCCCATCTCCCTCTCACAGTTTTTCTAACCATTCTCCCTCTCCTTTGCCTCTGAGAGAGTACTCCCCCTCTTCCCCTAACCCCTAGGCATCCCACTTCTCTGGAGCCTCAAGTCTCTACAGGATTAAGCACATTGAGAGACTCACTCCTTAGAACTATTGATTCTATGTAGGTTGTGAAAAAGTAGCTAGAACAGTATAGGAAGGCAATCTGCAGGTTCTGACACATTGTACTTCTTTCTGTTTTAGTTGGGTTCTTACAATATTATAAACATGCAGGCTTTGTAGCCAAACTTAAATTATTTAAATTGTGTTAAAAATCACATTATTTAATTGCAACCAAAATAGTCCCAAAGATTACTAAATTACAAGTTAACCTTCAGACTTCATCATTTTCACCTAAATATTTACTTTCTGCAAAGCAAATGTCTTCCTGAAAAAAATGTAAATGGATTCACATATTTCACCACTTCAAATGGTATTTCATTTCTGTAGTTTGTATCACAAAAATCTGTAAAATTACCTTCTCAAATTGTGATTCTCACCCAGGCCAGAGAGGTCATTTTATTGTTATTAAAGAAAGAATAATTATTTTCATCATGTCTTAAAGCATATTATTTCTGCCTTGGACCTAAGAAAATTAAACTTCATAAGTAATATGCTTTCTTACTTGTTTTATTTCCTTCATTTTTCTCATTAATATAATGCTATACTTGTGAAATTAGAGTATATATATTCCTGTCAAACTTACTTTCCTTTAATATTTTTCCTGAAATACACTGGTAAAAAAAGTTCACTTTAATCTCAAGTTTTGCCATAATGTTAAGATATCTTTATTGTTCTTTTAAACAGTGCTTCCCACCTAGTATTTATCAGTGTTACTAATCACTCCATCCTCATTTCTTCACCCTCAAATATCACCAAACCTACTTGTGATTTCATTATTCCCCTTACTGCTTTGATGCTACTGAAAGATAGCATCCATCTTTCTCTCATCCATTTCACTGAAATTCTTCAGCTAACAAATCTTTCCTCTCTTAAGACCATTTCTCTTCTGAAGCTCATTAAGTTGCAGTGGGTGATTAACACAGTGTTAAAACCTAAATATATTTGCCCCACCTCACAGTCATTCTGAACTGTCAACCACATTGTGATTCAGAAAGCCAGCTGAGGCCTCCATTGGAAGTGCATTACTGTTCAACATTGCCCTCGTCCAGTGTTTCTTGCATACTGTCTCCCTGTGGCATATACTTTTAGATAACAAAAGTTCCAAATATATAACTTGCATGCTAAACTCCATCTTTAAGATTGCATCATTTTGGAATCTGTTCCACTTTAAGCTTTTATTTCTCTTGGAATTGTCTTCCAACGTCTTACTTGGCTCAGCCTACCATTAACGTTCATATTGATTAACAATTCTTAACTTTGATTCCATGCTTATTAAGCTTTAAAAATTGATGTTCTTCTTAGATATACACATGGATTTTAATTACAGATCTCTTAAGTTGACATTTCCATGCATCTTGAAGCTTAATTTTCCCCTATCCACTCAAATTCCAAGACAGCATTGAAGCATACATTGTTCCTTGCCAGAGAATTCCACGTTCTGTGTGGGCATTTAGCTTGTTTATAACAGAAATACCCAGAAGAAAATAGCTCACAGATATTTCCCCAATTAATGCAGCATGGAAGACAGTATGAGCATAGTTTAATTCTTCACCTCAAATTGTGGTAATTATGCAGTATATACTACAGTTTCTTAGAAGGTCCACAATAACAGTCTCCAAGTTGAACAGTAATTTCTTTATAATTCTACATTTTGTTAGCTCTCATTCTTCCATGTAATTTACCTACATGGAGCCTCAAAGTCTTGCCATCTTTGTTTCCCATATGCTGAAATTACAGACATGCAGTCACACAAAGCTTGCTTGTTTCTTTCTTCCTCCCCTTCCTTCTCTCCCTCCTTCTATTTTCTTCTCTCCCCACTTCTCCATTCATTTCCCCTTTACTTCTTTCCTTCTCTTTCCTATCCTCCTCCCTCCCTCTTTTTCTTACTCTTCCTCCTTCTCTTCCTGTTCATCCTCATCTTTGTCATCCTTCTCCTTCATTCAGTTTTTGTGTGGAAAAGCTGGTAGATTATACATTCTAGTCAAACACTATACTACTACTAAGATTTAGTCTGATTTTCTATCCTCAAAGAGGTTATTTACTCCACCAAATGGTTTCCCTCTACATATTGACTGATAAACTCCAGGTCATATTTCAAAACCTTGATAAAATCCAGTATTTCCTAGGAAGCCCTCTAACACCAACACTGTTTGGGATTTATAATCTTTCCTCTGTAGCTCAACATGGTTCTTATACTTTCAGCCTATCAGTGTATTTGTCTTGTGTTGAGATGATTTATGAATACCTACTTCCATAAACAGAAATAAATTCCTTAGATACAGGGAACATATCACATCTATCTTTGTAGCAAGTGAAAACATTAAACCCATTGAGCAAAAGCCTAAGCTCTTCTTAATCAAAAAAAAGGACATTTGATCTAGGTCCTGAGACCCCTTGATAAAGAATGTGTTAACCCATCAAATGCTACTGAGTAGTTGGGATACTTGATTTCATGCTAGTCTTATTTATAACTATTATGCTTATCAAAGTCTTCCTAATTATAGACTACAGTTAAATAAATGTTTCATAATTATCTACACAATTCAAAATGAGTGTTTTCTAACATCATACAATGTGTATCAGTGTGAGTATGCTACATAAGGTGAAAATTTTATAGATTTATTCTATTTTAGAGCTTTTAGCAGTTCTACTAAACTTACAGTATTTAAAAAATATTAAGTCTTTCAATAGAAATATCTGTATAAATGGAATTATCTTTTCCTTGACAAGCTCACTTTTTCAATAGCTTAATAGTAACATTAATTCAACTCTAGAGACAATTTTGTACAAAGCTATCATGATCATACTGTGCAAATATTTTTCAAAATAATGAAACCTGACAAGCATTTTATATAGCTGATAACATTTATTCTATTCTACTCACAGTTTGCAATGCACCTGATTTGCTTCTTTTACATCCTTTTAAAAAATATCATACAAAGGCATACTTTTTGCTTATAATAAACTTGCCTTGAAATATATGAGATTACAATTGTTGAGAAAAATAAAATATGGCTATGAAAAGAAGATGTATGTAACCTAATAATTGAATTCTTCTGTTCATTTCAATAATTTCTAGTCTTTTCTAGTTGTCTTAAATATTGTTAATTCGACAATGTTCTAGAGTTTATTAAAACTCTTATGTTCAATTTTATAAACAAGCCTTTCTGTCTTTCATACAATAGTACATTGAGATTCATTATTCTTCATCTAAAAATAATCATAATAATGCTGAGGTTTTCATGACCTTCACAATAAGAATAGATATTGCACCAGTTTAGCACATATATGATGATCAAAAATAAAAATAAAATTCATATAAATTGACTTCTATCTCCCATTATACAAAAACTAAAGATATTATTTCATTGAATATTTAGGATGCAATTGTTGATGCTCAAAAAAAACCTTTTATCTATCTATCTATTTATATTTTTACCTTTTGGTTTTACATCTTGCTCATTGCCCTTCTCCCAGTCCCAAACAACTGGAGCTAGGGTAATGCCAAATGCTGTTGCCTATAATTGGCATACTTTCTTCTAGCTGGGCTTCTTTGTCTGGCCTCAGTAGGAGCAGATGTGCCTTGCCTTGCAGGTATTTTTTAAGAAAGCATTTTAAAAGTAATAGGAACACTTTAGAAAAATCTGTTAGCATTACATTTAAGGTCAAACACTATAAAATGAAGAGTAAACAGCTATTATGCTGGCCAGTTTTGAGTCAACATGACACAAACTAAAGTCATTTGAGAGGAGGGAACTTCAATGGAGACAATCATTCCATAGGATTAGGCTGTAGGTTAACCTACAGGGCAATTTCTTAATTAGTGATTGAGGCAGAGGGAGGAAGGAACCTGGAGGAAGGGAGGGGGGAGGGCAATAGGGAGGGGCAGGATCAAGTATGGGAAAAGACAGAAGTCCAGAGGGCCAGAAGAATGAATAGAAATATGTATTAGGCGGAAGGGGTGGGGCACAGGAGGAACCACTAGAAAGTCCCAGATGCTAGGGATGCAAGAGGTTCTCAGGACCCATTGGGGATGACATAAGCAGGTAGATAGTAACTGAGGAATGGGGCCATCCACCCATCACAAAATCTTTAACCCAGAATTGTTCCTGTCTAAACACATGGACAAAAAGTGGAGCAGAGAGAGAGGCCATCCAAAGAATGCCCCACCTTGGGATCCATCCCTTCCATAGACACCAAACCCTGACACCATTGCTGATGCTTAGACGTATTTGCAGACAGGATCCTAGTATAGCTGTCCTCTGAGAGGCTCTGGCAGCACCCAACTAGGACAGATGCAGAAACTCACAGCCAACCATTGGACTGAGCCCAGGGACCCCAACGGTGGAATGAGGGAAAGGACTGAGGAGCTGAACAGGATTGTGACCCATAGGAAGAACAACAATATTAACTAACTGGAAACCTAAGAGCTCCCAGGGACTAAACCACAAACCAAAGAGTATACATGAGTAGGCCAGCTCACACTACATATGTAGCAGTGGATTGCCTTACCTAGCATCAATGGGAGGGGAGGCACTTGGTCCTTGGAGGTTTGTTGCCCCACAGAAGGGGGATTCTAGAGGGGTGAGGTGGGACTGAGTGGGTATGAGGGGGAACAGCTTCTTGAGGCAAAGAGGAGGGGGAATAGGGTGGGGGTATTGTGGAGTAGAAATTAGGAAGGGGGACACTTGAAATGTAAATAAGCACAACTATATCTTCAAATGTTTACCATTTCTCTGTATGGAAAACATTTGATATCCTGTATTTTAGCTTTTCAAATAGACAATACATAATCATTTCCTATAGTCATCATACTTTAAAACAGGAAACCAGAATTGACTTCTCCTGCTCAATTATAACTTACTATGCCTTGTGAAACTACCCTCATGTATTCTGACCTTTTATCCCTAGATTTCCATAACTATCACTCTACTCTCAATTTCTATGAGACCAAATTTTATAGCTTCCATATATGAGTAAAAATATGCATCATTTGTCTTTCTGTGTCTAACTTATATTTGATATGATTTCTGAATTCTAGATTTTTTGTTGCAAATGACACAATTTTGCCCTTTACTATGAGTGAAAAGTGAATAGTATTCTATTATATACATCATGCCACACTTTGAATAACTAGACATACTTCATTTCTTATCTATTGTGAATAATGCTGAAATAAGAATGAGAGCCAAATGTTTCTTTAACATACTGATTTTATTTGTTTAAAAAAATTAACTCCTATCTCTATATTCAATAGATGTTAAGTATAAACTTGGCAGTGCACATTCATTATGTATACTATTTTATGAAAATTATTTTATAAAAACTATTTCAAATATTTTTTATTTCCAAGAAAAATCATAGAGACAAAGTTTTTTATATTATATATTTATATTAGTATATATTATATATTTAAAGTCTTCTAATGAATAAATATGTCAATTCTCTAAAGTGCAGAGTCACTGTAAAAAGAATAATGAACCTCTCACCACAAAATGTAAGTTGCTACTACCAAAAAAAGTATATGGGTATTGGCTTTATTGTCGAAGTGTTGAGTTTATGTGTTGTGAATTAGCTGGTGTTTTCCTCAGGAATTGATACAATGACTTTCTCTTTTCTCACTGGATGTGAACAATTCCATGATCTATGTAGCTTTTATAAAAGGCTAAGATTCAAGATAGATAAAAGATATACTAAAAGTTCTGGAATAGAATTGCTGGAGAAAGACAATATATGGGAGAATAGTCTATAAAATTTTCTGCCTATACTAAGAGAACAAAAGACCTTAAAAAACCCTAACCTTTCCATTTCAGCTGATCTTTAATCTCTTCTGAAATACAAGTGAAGGATAAGTTAGAGCTACAGATAGCTAGACTAACTATTGAGGGCACATTCAACATGCAGGAAGCCTGTCTTCAAAGATTAAGAGCATATTATTTTTCATTTTTTTCTTGTCATGGTTCAAAGCATTTCTAAAAAAAATGTCAGAACAATTGCAGAACACTAATAGAATGGATAACAGCCTTCAGAGGCTACATAGGAGGAAAAAAATGCATATTTTAAAAGAATGTTTAAAATCACTTAAAAAAACACAGTGAAAACCATACAAAAACCATAACAGTCAATAACAAGGATTTATATGACCATTTTCATTGTTGTGACAAAATAACTGATGAAAACAACTTAAGAGAATGGATTTTTATTATCTGACAGTCTGATGATACAGTTCATCCTTTGGACACTATATCAGGGAGAGAGGAGTTCCAGTAGTAATGAAGGGAAACTGAAACAACTGGTCATATTCTGCTTTTTATTTAGTCTTGAAACCCAGCCTGTGGGTGAGTACTGACCAGATTATGGGTAAATCTTCCCTCAGATAAACCTTTCAAATATACTTTCAAAGATGTTTTTGTTTGATTGATTTATTTTTATTTTCCTACATGATTTCAACTCTAATAAAGCTGAAACTGAGGATTAAAAAATATTATATTGTCATATTGAAACTTTTTTTATAATTTATTTTTTTCAAATTGTAATTCATTCACACACGGGTTATAAACACCGAAAGGCAGGATGTGGGCAAGGGGATGACACTAGAGCGTGGGTGTTCAGGGGGAATACAGATATCTTTCAGAACAGGGCATCGGCTGGGTGAAGGTTTGGGGGACAGGTCACTATGACTCTGTGATTCACTTTCCCTTATCTAAGATGGTATTGTCTGCCAAGGCTACCTATTTACAAGGTCTACGACTACTAAGGCTGGTAAATTTCCAAAAAAGCTGCCTGTTTACAATAGCTTATAGCCCTCTGTTTCAATGTTTTTCCACAGAGACCCAAGACTTGGTGTTAGTATACATATATGACAGGCCTATTGCTGATTTTAGGCCTATGGCTGATTTTAGGCCTTCAGTGTGTTATCAGGGATGCACCTGACATCTCCTTCCTTCTCTAAGTATAGAAGGGCTGTGGCGATTCTAATCTTGTGAAGGCGGGGATAGAGCCCTGACCTCCAGTATCTGAAGGGGACCTTGTAATGGCTCCAGTCTCCCTGTCGTTGTCCAGTGAGGCATGAGGGCCATACCTGTCCTGATGTCTTTTTCCTGGAGACGGGATATTTTTGACATCAACCCCTATGCAGTCAGGCTTGTCCCTCAGGGAACCCAGAGAGATATTTTTATCTTTTATTTATATTCCCTTGTAGTGCTTAGCCTCACAGCCTAAGCAAGAATTCAGGTCGCCTGTCAGATGGGGTTCTGGGTGGCCCCTCTCTGCTTGGTCTAGGGGTGGAAGTCCCCCCTTTTAGGTTGGATGGAGATGGGTTTTGGGAACGCCCTGTATAAAGTAACAACCTCATCTTGAGTCTCATGGTCCTCCATAGCTAACTTATGATAATGTATCTGAATAGGTTTTGCTACCAAATTATTTTTCTGTTGTTTCACAGAGTTAGTCAGCCAATTTGAGGCCCAGAGACCAGCAGAAATAAGCAAAAAGAACCCAAATAATGGTTCCAAGATGGGAGGAAGTACGATTGACAACCATGGAGAGGCTGAAAACCAATTCTTGTACCAGCATTCATCTTTCTCTTTCTCTCTCTAACTTTTCTCAGGGCCTTCTCTGACCTCTTTCATGCTCTCTTTAACCCTCTCTGTCTTGTCTATGTAAAGGCAACATTCTTCTTTAAGGGCTGTACACAGCATTTTCTATTGTAATAGAGTAAATCAAGTCCAATAAGGATCTTTGTGATTTTTGGAGGTCACTTCAGACAGCGAAACGATGGATTTCTTCAGATTAGTGATGTCAGTCTCTAGCTGTTTGATGTTCTTGTCAATGGCCCTTCAAAGGTCTGAGTAGTATAAGGTTGGAGGCCAGCATCTGGATTAGAACTTCTAACAGCAGATGTCACAGGTGATTTATTTTTACCTGGAAAGGAAAAAGAAGAGCATTCCCAGGGAGCTTTCTCTTCCCTGGATGTAAATTGTTATTCATCTTATTTATGGTTGGGCCTGGCTTTGTGGGGGTATCTATTTATTTCATTAATCTTTTTGGTAGCCGATTAGCTGTGCCTTCTGTGGTATCAAACAGGCATATCAATCCTAGGCTGCATAAGGGAACTGGGTCATGGCCATTCCCTTTAAGGGTAAGAGGGTCTTTCCCCATAGCTGTGGCATAGATTTTATTGGTCTCAATGATGCCAGAGGCAGTCAGCAGCAGATTTACCATGAGCTTTCAGTTTTAGAGAGTTAAAAGTGAACAAGGCATGATGGAGAGTATTTCAGGGGGACTCCTCCTGGGAGGAGGTACCATTCCCCCTCTTTTGTTTTTAAAGCCAATTTTTCAGAGTTCTTGTAAAATCAGAGCAGAAAAACCAACAGTTGCTCCTTCCACACTCCGAGAGTCATGAAGACCCTATTTAAAGAAATATAAATCTATATTAATAACCTCTTTTATCAGAGGACTGTTATAGCACAGCTGACAACTAATCAGACTATATAAGATATCGATTAGCAATAGCTTCTACTTTTTGTGAGATTACTTCTCTTTTGTCAATTAATTGTTGAGGGAAATTAGGATTTACATCTCTCTTGAGAATATTAAACAGAGATTTAAATTCTTTTGTGGAGAGCTTAAAATAAGATCTTAGCCAATTAGCATCTCCTAGAAACTTTTGAAAATAATTTGAAATAAGTAAATTCTCTCATTTTTTTAGACACTTTATCTGTTTTTTTTTATTGGATATTTTGCTTATTTAACTTTCAATGTTATCTCCTCTCCCATTCTCCCCAAAGCCCCTTATCCCATACACCCTCCTCCTATTTTTATGAGGGTGTGGTCCAAACATCCTCCCAGTCCCATCTCCCTGCTCTTGAATTCGCAAACACTAGGGGACCAAACTTTCAGGGACCATGGCCCTCCACTTCCACTGATGTCTGACAAGGCCACCTTCAATTACCTATACAGGTGGAGACATGAGTCCCTCCCTTTGTGCTCTCAGGCTGGAGGATTAGACTTTGGGAGCTCTGGTTGAATTTTTGATACTCCTTCTAGAAAGGACCAAAGCATTCACACTTTGGTCTTCCTTCTTCTTCTTGAGTTTCATGTGGTCTATATGTTGTGGATTAGGTATTGTGAGCTTTTGGGCTAATACCCACTTATCAGTGAGTGCATACCATGTATGATCTTTTGAGATTGGGTCACCTCACTCAAGATGATATTATCCAGCTCTATCCATTTGCCTATGAATTTCATGAACTCATTGTTTTTAATAGCTGAGTAGTATTCCACTGTGTAGATGTACCACATTTTCTGCATCCATTCTTCCATTGAAGGACATCTGCATTCTATCCAACTCCTGGCTTTTATAAATAAGGCTTCTATGAACATAGTGGAGCATGTGTCCCTGTTGTATGTTGAAACATCTTTTGGGTATATATGCCCAGAAGTGGTATAGCTGGGTCCTCAGGTAACACTATGTTCAATTTTCTGAGGTACCACCAGACTGCTTTCCATAATGGTTGTACCAGCTTACAATCCCACCAAAAATGGAGGAGTGTTCTGCTTTCTCCACATCATGCCAACATCTGCAGTCATCTGTGTTTTTGACCTTAGCCATTCTGACTGCTGTGAGGTGGAATCTCAGTGTTGTTTTCATTTGTATTTCCATGATGACTAGGGATGCTGAACACTTCTTTAGGTGCTTCTCAACCATTCGATATTCATCAGTTGAGAATTCTTTGTTCAGCTCTGTGCTCCATTTTTTAATAGGGTTCTTTGATTGTCTAGAGTCTAATTTCTTCAGTTCTTTGTATACCTTGGATATTAGCCCCTTTTCAGATGTAGGGTTGGTGAAGATCCCAGTCTGTTGGTTGCTGCTTTGTCCTATTGACTGTGTCCTTTCCTTTACAGAAGCTTTGCAGTTTTATAAGGTCCCATTTGTCAATTCTTGGTCTTAGAGCGCAATCCAATGTTGTTCTGTTCAGGAACTTTTCTCCTGTGCTCATGTGTTCCAGGCTTTTACTCAATTTCTCTTCTATTGCTTTCACTGCAGCTGCTTTTATATGGAGGTCCTTGATCCACTTGGAATTGAGCTTTGTACAAGGAGATAAGTATGGATCAATTTGAATTCTTCTACAAGCTGACCTCCAGTTGGACCAGCACCATTTGTTGAAAATGCTGTCTTTTTTCCACTCAATGGTTTAAGCTCCTTTGTCAAAGATCAAGTGACCATAGGTACGGGGGTTCATTTCTGGGTTTTCTATTCTATTCCATTGATCCTCCTGCCTGTCTCTGTTCCAATACCACACAGTTTTTATCACTATTGCTTTGTGGTACAGCTTGAAGTCAGGGATGGTGATTCCCCCAGAAGTTCTTTTATTGCTGAGAGTAGTTTTCGCTATCCTGGTTTTTTTGTTATTCCAAATGAATTTTAAGATTGCTCTTTCTATCTCTGTGAACAATTAAGTGAGAATTTTGATGGGGATTGCATTAAATCTATAGATGGCTTTTGGCAAGATAGCCATTTTTACTATATCAATCCTTCCAATCCACGAGCATGAGAGATCTTTCCATCTTCTGAAATGTATTTCGATTTCTTTCTTCAGGGGTTTGAAGTTCTTATCATACAGGACTTTTACATGCTTGGTTAGATTCACACCAAGGTATTTTATATTATCTGTGACTATTGTGAAGGGTGTCTTTTCCATAATTTCTTTCTCAGCTAGTTTATCTTTTGAGTAGAGGAAGGCTACTGATTTGCTTGAGTTAATTTTATATCCAGCCACTTTGCTAAAGTTGTTTATCAGGTTTAGGAGTTCTCTGGTGTAAGTTTTGGGGTCACTTAAGCATACTATCATATCATCTGCAAATAGTGAAATTTTGACTTCTTCCTTTCCTATTTGTATCCGTTTGATCTCCTTGTGTTGCCTAATTGCTCTGGATAGGACTTCCAGTACTATATTGAATAGGTAGGGGGAGAGTGGGCAGCCGTGTCTAGTTCCTGATCTTAGTGGAATTGCTTCTATTTCTCTCCATTTAGCTTGATGTTGGCTACTGGTTTGCTGCATATTGCTTTTACTATGTTTAGGTATGGACCTTGAATTCCTGATCTTTCCAAGACTATTATCATGAAGGGGTGTTGAATTTTGTCAAATGCTTTCTCAACATCTAGTGAGATGATCATGTGGTTTTTTTCTTTGAGTTTGTTTATATGGTGGATTACATTGGTGGATTTCTGTATATTGAACCAACCCTGCATTCCTGGGATAAAGCCTACTTGATGACGATGCATAATTGTTTTGATGTGTTCTTGGATTCAGTTCTCGAAAATTTTATTGAGTATTTTTGCATCGATGTTCATAAGGGAGATTGGTCTGAAGTTCTCTTCCCTTGTGGGGTCTTTGTGTGGTTTAGGTATGAGCATAATATTGGTTTCATAGAACGAATTGGGTAGTGTTCCTTCTGTTTCTATTTTGTGCAACCATTTGAAGAGAATTGGCATTAGGTCTTCCTTGAAGGTCTGATAGAATTCTGCACTAAAACCGTCTGGTCCTGGACTTTTTTTGTTGGGGAAACTTTTAATGACTGCTTCTATTTCTTTTGGCATTGTGGGACTGTTTAGATGGTTTATCTGCTCCTGATTTAACATTTTTAACTGGTATTTGTCTAGAAAATTGTCCATTTCATCCAGATTTTCCCATTTTGTTGAGTATAGGCTTTTGTAGTAGTATCTTATGATTTTTGTTTAATTTCCTTGGTTTCTGTTGTTATGTCACCCTTTTCAGTTCTGATTTTATTAATTTGAATGCAGTCTCTCTGCCCTCTTTTTTTTTAATATTTTTTATTGGATGTTTTATTTACATTTCATATGTTGTCCCCTTACCCAATCCCCCACCCACCCAGGAACCCTCAATCCCCTCACCCCTCCTCCTTCTTCTCTTTGGATGTAACCCCTACCTACCCCTGGATTCCCACTTCCTCACCCTCAAAATTCCCACCCCCTGGGGCATCCAGCCTTCATGAGGTCAAGGATCTCTTCTTCCACGTATGCCCAGCAGGGCCCTCCACTCTTACCTATTCAGCTGAAGCCCAGGATCCCTCCCTAAGTGCTCCCAGGCTGGTGGTTTAGACCCTGGGAGCTGTGGTTGGTTGGTATTGTTGCTCTCCTCATGGTGCCACAAACTCTTTCAGCTCCTTCAGTCTTCACTCTAACTCCTCCATTGAGAACCCCATTATCAGTTTAATGGCTAGTTGTGAGCATCTGCCACTGAATATGTCAGACTCTTGAAGGCCTCTGAGGAGACATCCATATCAGGCTCTTATCAGCATGCACTTCCTGACTTCCACATCAGCATCTACCTTTGGTGACTGCACATGGGATGGATACTCAGGTGGAAAGTTCTTCAGATGGCCCCTCCTTCAGTTTCTGTCCCTCACTTTGTCTCCATGTTTGCTCCCTTGAGTATTTTGTTGCTCCTTCTAAGAAGGACCGAATCACCCCCACATGGTCTTCCTTCTTTATTAGCTTCATATGGCCTGTGAGTTGCATCTTGGGCATTTCAAGGTTTTGGACTAATATCCAACAATCAGTGAGTGAATACCATGTGTGTTCTTTTGTGATTGGCTTACTTCACTCAGGATGATAATTTCTAGTTCCATCCATTTACCTAGGAACCTCTCGAGTACATTGTTTTTAATAGCTGAGTAACACTCCATTGTGTAAACATACTACATTTTTTTTATCCATTCCTCAGTTGAAGGACATCTGGGTTCTTTCAGCTCCTGGCTATTATAAATAAGGCTGCTATGAACATAGTTGAACATATGTCCTTGTTATATGTTGGAGCATCTTCTGGGTATATGCCTAGGAGTGGTATAGCTGGATCCTCAGGTAATGCTATGTCCAATTTTCTGAGGAACCGCCACACTGATTTCCAAAGTGGTTGCACCATCTTGCAGTCCCACCAACAATGGAGGAGTGTTCCTCTTTCTCCACACCCTCACCAGCATCTACTATCACCTGAGTTTTTAATCTTAGCCATTCTGACTGGTGTGAGATGGAATCTCAGGGTTGTTTTGATTTGCAATTCCCTGACCACTAAGAATGCTGAACATTTCTTTAGGTGCTTCTCGGCCATTCAAGTTTCTTCCCTTGAAAATTCGTTGTTAAGTTCTATACCCCATTTTTTAATAGGGTTATTTGGTTGTCTGGAGTATAATTTCTTGAGTTCTTTGTATATATTGGATACTAGCCCTCTATCAGATGTAGGATTGGTAAAGATATTTTCCCAATTTGTTGGTTGTCATTTTGTCCTATTGACAGTGTCCTTTGCCTTACAGAAACTTTGCAATTTTATGAAGTCCCATTTGTCAATTCTTGATCTTAGAGCATATGCCATTGGTGTTCTGTTCAGGAACTTTTCCCCTGTGCCCAAGTATTCGAGGGTCTTCCCCAGCTTCTCTTCTATTAGTTTCAGTGTATCTGGTTTTATGTGGAGGTCCTTTATCCACTTAGACTTGAGCTTTGTACAAGGGGATAAGAATGGATCAATTTTCATTCTTCTACATGTTGTCCTCCAGTTGAACCAGCACCATTTGTTGAAAATGCTGTCTTTTTTCCACTGGACAGTTTTAGCTCATTTGTCAAAGATCAAGTGACCATAGGAGTGTGGGTTCATTTCTGGGTCTTCAATTCTATTCCATTGATCTTCCTGCCTGTCTCTGTACCAATACCAGGTAGTTTTTAACACTATTGCTCTGTAGTACAGCTTGAGATCAGGGATGGTGATTCCTCTAGAAGTTCTTTTATTGTTGAGAATAGTTTTCGCTATCCTGGGTTTTTTGTTAGTCCATATGAATTTGAGAATTTCCTTTTCTAACTCTGTGAAGAATTGAGTTGGGATTTTAATGGGGATTGCATTGAATCTGTAGATTGCTTTTGGCAAGCTGGCCATTTTTATTATATTAATCCTGCCAATCCATGAGCGTGGGAGATCTTTCCATCTTTTGAGATCTTCGATTTCTTTCTTCACAGACTTGATGTTCTTGTCATACAGGTCTTTCACTTGCTTGGTTAGATTCACACCAAGGTATTTTATATTATTTGCAACTATTGTGAAGGGTGTCATTTCCATAATTTCTTTTTCAGTCTGTTTATCTTTCATGTAGAGGAAGGCTACTGATTTATTTGAGTTGATATTGTAACCAGCCACTTTGCTGAAGTTGTTTATCAGGTTTAGGAGTTCTCTGGTGGAAGTTTGGGGGTCACTTAAGTATGCTATCATATCATCTGCAAATAGGGATATTTTGACTTCTTCCTTTCCTATTTGTATCCCTTTGACTTCTTTTTGTTGTCTAATTGCTCTGGCTAGGACTTCCAGTACTATATTGAATAGGTAAGGGGAGAGTGGGCAGCCGTGTCTAGTCCTTGATCTTAGTGGGATTGCTTCTATTTCTCTCGATTTAGCTTGATGTTGGCTACTGGTTTGCTGTAAATTGCTTTTACTATGTTTAGGTAGGGGCCTTGAATTCCTGATCTTTCCAAGACTTTTATCATTAAGGGATGTTGACTTTTTTTCAAATGCTTTCTCAGCATCTAGTGAGATGATCATGTGGTTTTTTTCTTTAGGTTTGTTTATATAGAGGATTACATTGATGGATTTCCAAATATTGAACCAACCCTGCATTCCTGGGATAAAACCTACTTGATCATGATGGATGATTGTTTTGATGTGGTCTTGGATTCAGTTTGCTAGAATTTTATTGAGTATTTTTGCATCAATGTTCATAGGGGAGATTGGTCTGAGCTTCTCTTTCTTTGTCGGGTCCTTGTGGGGTTTGGGTATGAGTGTAATTGTAGCTTCATAGAACGAATTGGGTAGTGTTCCTTCTGTCTCTATTTTGTGGAATAGTTGGAAGAGAATTGGTATTAGGTCTTCCTTGAAGGTCTGATAGAATTCTGCACTAAAACAGTCTGGTCCTGGACTTTTTTGTTGGGGAAACTTTTAATGACATCTTCTATTTCTTTTGGCATTATGGGACTGTTTAGATGGTTTATCTGCTCCTGATTTAACATTGTTAACTGGTATTTGTCTAGAAAATTGTCCATTTCATCCAGATTTTCCCATTTTGTTGAATATAGGCTTTTGTAGTTGTATCTTATGATTTTTTTAATTTCCTTGGTTTCTGTTGTTATGTCACCCTTTTCAGTTCTGATTTTATTAATTTGGATACTGTCTCTCTGCCCTCTGATTAGTCTGACTAAGGGTTTATCTATCTTGTTGATTTTCTCAAAGAACCAGCTCCTGGTTTTATTGATTCTTTGTATAGTTCTTTTTGTTTTATTTGGTTGATTTCAGCTCTGAGTATGATTATTTCCTGCTGTCTACTCCTCGTGGGTGTATTAGCTTCTTTTTGTTCTAGGGCTTTCAGGTGAGTTGTCAAGGTGCTAGTGTATGCTCATTCCAGTTTCTTTTTGTAGGCACTTAGAGTTATGAATTTTCCTCTTAGCACTGATTTCATTGTATCCCATAGGTTTTGGTATGATGTGTCATCATTTTCATTAAATTCTAGAAAGTTTTAATTTCTTTCTCTATTTCTTCCCTGACCAGATTATCATTGAGTAGTGTGTTGTTCAGTTTCCATGTGAATGTGGGCTTTCCATTGTCCTGTCATTATTGAAGACCAGCCTTAGACCATGGTGATCTGATAGGATGCATGGGATTATTTAAATTTTTTGTATCTGTTGAGGCCTGTTTTGTGACCAATTGTATGGTCAATTTTGGAGAAGGTACCATGAGGTGCTGAGAAAAAGGTATATTCTTTTGTTTTAGGGTGAAATGTTCTATAGATATCTGTTAAGTTATCCATTTGTTTCATAACTTCTGTTAGTTTCAGTGTATCTGTGTTTAGTTTCTGTTTCCATGATATGTCCATTACTGAGAGTGGGGTGTTGAAGTCTCCCACTATTATTGTATGAGGTGCAATGTGTGATTTGAACTTTAGTAAGGTTTCTTTTATGAAAGTGGGTGCTCTTATAGTTGGCACTTAGATATTCAGAATTGAGAGTTCATGTTGGTTGACTTTTCCTTTGACAAGTATGAAATGTCCTTCCTTATCCTTTTTTATAGCTTTAAATTGAAAGTCGATTTTACTGGATATTAGAATGGCTACTACAGCTTGTTTTTGGGGGCCATTTGCTTGAAAATTTGTTTTCCAACCTTTTACTCTAAGGTAGTGGCTGTCTTTGTCGCTGAGTTGGTTTTCCTGTATCCAGCAAATAGCTGGGTCCTGTTTGCATATCCAGTCCCTTAGCCTATGCCTTTTTATTGGGGAATTGAGTCTATTTATTTTAAGAGATATTGAGGAGAGGGTGTTGTTGCTTCCTGTCATTTTTGCTAATAATGGAGGCATTGTTTATGTGATTATCTTCTTTTTAGTTTGTTGGAAGGGGATTATTTTCTTGCTCTTCCTAAGGTATGATTGCCCTCCTTGTATTGGAGCTTTCCTGCTATTATCCTTTGTAGAGCTGGATTTGTGGGAAGATACTGTGTAAATTCGGTTTTGTCATGGAATATCTTGGTTTCTCCATTTATGGTAATTGAGAGTTTTCCTGGGTATAGTAGCCTGGGCTGGCATTTATGTTATCTTACAGTCTATGTGACATTTGTCCAGGATCTTCTGGGTTTTATAGTATCTGGTGAGAAGTCAGGTGTAATTCTGATAGGTTTGCCTTTATATGTTACTTGGCCTTTTTCCCTTACTGCTTTTAAAATTCTTTGTTTTGTACATTTTGTGGTTTGATTATCATGTGACGGGAGGTATTTCTTTTTTGATCTAGTCTATTTGGTGTTCAGTAGGCTTCTTGTATGATAATGAATATCTCATTTCTTAGGTTAGGAAAGTTTTCTTCTATAATTTTGTTGAAGATATTTATTGGCCTTTTAATTTTGGAATCTTCACTCTCTGCTATATCTATTATCCTTAGGTTTGGTCTTCTCATTGTGTCCTGGATTTCCTGGATGTTTTGTGTTAAGAACTTTTTGCATTTTGCGTTTTCTTTGACAGTTGTGTCAATATTTTCTATGGTATCTTCTGCACTTGAGATTCTTTCTTCTATCTCTTGTATTCTGTTGGTAATGTCTGTGTCTATGATTCCTGATTTCTTTCTTAGGTTTTCTATCTCCAGGGTAGTCTCTCTTTGTGAATTCTTTACTGTTTCTACGTCCATTTTCATCTCCTGGATGGTTTTGTTCAATTCCTTCACCTGTTTGTTTGTGTTTTCTTGTAATTCTTTAAGGGATTTTTGTGTTTCTTTAAGGGCTTCTATCTGTTTACCTGTGTTCTCCTCAAGTTCGTTGATAGTGTTATTTATGTCCTTCTTAAAGTCCTCTATCATCATCATTAGAAGTGATTTTAGATCTGGTGCTTGCTTTCCTGGTGATATGGGGAGTTCAGGACTTTCTAAGATGGGAGAACTAGGTTCTGATGATGGCATGTACCTTCGGTTGCTGATGTTTATGTTCTTGTGCTTGCCTTTCACCATCCGGATCTCCTTTGTGCTATCTGTGCTGTCTCTGACTGGAGCCTGTCTTTCCTATTATCTAGGTTGTGCCAGAACTGTTTGGGATGGGTTTTGCTGCTGGGGTTAGAGCTGAGGCCCAAGATCTGCTCAGTGCTCCGGTGGAGACCAAAAGGAACCTGTGCTCTGGGCCAGGAGTGAATTCCTGGGACCCAGTAGGTCCCAGTTTCTCCCTGTTTGGGGCAGGCGTTGCAGCCTCCTTGCCTAGGTTACTGCTCACGTCAGAGCTCCTGGGAGCCCTGCTTCCTCTGGGTTTTGTGAGACTGGATGCTGAGCTGTCTCCTGGGATCTGCTGAGCACTCAGGCCCAGACTGGAAGGAGCCCATGCTCTGAGCCAGGAATGAATTCCTGGGTCCCAGTGGTTCCTGGTTGTTCCCTGTTTGGGGCAAGAGTTGCTGCCTCCTTGCCTAAGATACTGCTCTACTGCTTGGGTTAGAGCTCCTGGGAGCCCTGCTTCCTCTGAGTTCTGAGAGATTGAGTGCAGAGCTGACTCCCAGGATCTGCTGAGCGCTCCAGGCCCAGACCTGAAGGAACCCGAGCTCTGGGCCAGGAGTGAATTCCTGGGTCCCAGTGGTCCCAGTTACCACCTGTTTGGGGTGGGTGTTGCTGTTTCCTTACCTAAGATGCTGCCCGAGTTAAAGCTCCTGGGAGGCCCTCTTTCTCTCAGTTTTCTGAGGTTGAGTACAGAGCTGTCGCCTGAGACCTACTCTGTGCTTGGGCCCAGACCAGAAGTCCCATATTGAAACTTTTAATAAGGAAACTATCTCTGGAAAAATTTTTAAGAAATATTTCCTCAGATGACTAAACGTTGAACAAACTAAAGTATCTGCTTCACTTAACTTTAATAAACTAAAGGAAATTATAGAAAAATTATTAGTGAAAATCAGGAAAAAGATTTATCTCCAAATAGAAACTATCAATGAGTAACAATAACAAGGACTACAAAGAGTATGGTTGCAAAGAATACCAAGTGTGGTGGTCTGAAAGAGAGTGGCCCCGATAGGCTTGCATATTTGAATACTTGGTTAACAGTTGGTGAAATTATTTGAGAAGCATTGGAAGGAGTGGCCTGAGGAAGGGGGAGGTATATCACTGGGAATGGGCTTTAAAATTTCAAAAACCCATGCCATTCCTAGTTTTTTTTTTCTCTTGTGCTTATGATCAAATGTATGTTCTTAGCTACTTAGTGCCATGATGCCTGCCTGCAGCCATGCCCGCTGCCATGATGAACATGAACTCACCCTCTAAAATTGTAAGTCCTTCCTTAAATTCTTGATTTATAAGTTGTCTTTGGTCATTGTGTCCCTTCATACCAATAGAAAAGTAACTGAGACACTAAGATTAAAATTTAAATAAAAGGTGTCCAATTTGAACTAGAAAAAGACAGGATCTGCAAAGTTGAGTATCTGTCTACTGAAATTATTGAGTATGACAAAGAAAAATTATATAACTGAAGAAAATTATATTAAGATCTAAATATCTCCTCCCACACCTGAGACTGCCTCCTCCCCACTACCCCGCCTTTTCCCTCTCACTCCTTTCTCCCTCTCAGGTACCTCCCTCCTTCTACCTCCTGTGATCATTTTGTTCCATCTTGTAAGTAGGACTGAAGCATCCACACTTAGGTCTTCCTTCTTCTTGAGCTTCATATGGTCTGTGAGTTGTATCCTGAGTATTCCAAGCTTTGGTGGTAATATCCACTTATCAGTATGTACATAGTATGTGCATTTTTTTGTGATTGGTTTACCTCACTCAGAATATTTTCTAGTTTCATTCATTTGCCTAAGAATTTCATGAATTCATTGTTTTTAATTGTTGAGTAGTACTCCATTATGTAAATGTACCACATTTTCTATTTCCATTCCTCCATTGAGGGGCATCTGGGTTGTTTCCAATGTCTTCCTATTATAAACAAGGCTGCTGTGAACATAGTGGAGGGTATGTCCTTGTTACATATTGGAGCATTTTTGGGTATAAGCCCAGAAGTGGTAGAGTGAGGTCCTAGGGTAGTAATATGTCCAAATTTCTGAGGAACTGCCATAGTTATTTCCAGAATGTTTGTATCAACTTGGAATCCTACCAGCAATGGAGGAATCTTCCTCTTTCTCTACATCCTTGCAAGCATGTGCTGTCTCCTGAGTTTTTGATCTTAGGATCTTAGCTATACTCACTAGACAGAAGGAGCAAAAGGGGATTGCAACCCCACAGAAAGAAGGATAATATCAACCAACCAGAACCCTTAGAGCTCTCAGGGACTAAACTACCAACAAAAGAGTGCACATGGGGGGTGGGGAACACATGGCTCCAGATACATATGTAGCAGAGGATTGCCTTACCTGACATCAATAGGAGGGGAGGCCCTTGGTCCTGTGGAGGCTCAATGCCCCAGTGTAGAGGGTTGCTAGGGCAATGAGGCAAGAGTGGATGGGCGGGTGGATGGGGGAGCACCCTCATAGAAGCAGGGGGAGGAGGATGGGATAGGGGTTTTGTGGAGGGGAAACTGGGAAGGGGAATAAAATTTGAAATGTAAATAAATAAAATAATCAATAAAAAAGAATTTTGATCTATTTGATCTGTTTAAATAATTTAAGGTTCACTTTAAGGTTTCACTGTAACTTTTGCCTTGTGCTCAGTTTACTACAGCCACCTTATTTATGTTTATTATGCTTACTGAAGGACTCTATCAGGCCCAAGCAACCAAATATAGTTCTGACAGGTCTTGTCCTCCCCTCTTCCCTCTCCCTTGCAAAACTAAACCTTTACATTCTTAAAGCTATCTACCTCCTCAGTTTCAGTCTTAAAATCAACCTCTGCAAAGCTATTTGCTGCTGTTTCTGCCTGATTCCCATTCAGCCAAGAACTTTGCTTAATAAAGAATCCCTTTGTATTTGGTTTATGTTTGGAAATCAATGTTTACCTAATCAGTTGTCCAAAGAGGAGCACCTCTCAGCACACAGGTCCCTGCACTTACTTTTGTTTGTCTAAAGGATGCTGTTAACTTTTCTCATATATGCATATTTCCTACCTTTGTTCTGCTGTAGGTTCCAAAAATTTTAGATAGAAAGTTTTGTTAAAGATGCTAGCTTTGATTAACTTTTCTTCCTCTTAGAACTTATATCTTGGTACATTACCTTTTGGCAGAAATTCTCCTGACATAATCCATCTGAATATATATATATATATATTTATATATGACTTTCTTAGTATTTTGCTTTTGATATACAACAGTTGGTAGTATATCTTGATATAGGTCTGTCTGAGAGTAATTTAGTTAAAATTTGTTGAGCTTTTTGTCTTTGTGGAGATAATAGTTCTTAAAATTTACATTTTCAGCTATAATTTTTCAAAAAAGTCCTATATTTTGTCTGTCTCAGATATCTTTAAGATAGACATTTGTCTTTTTTAAGGTGCCGCATGTGTTCCTCAGGCTATGTTCATTTTTAATCATATTTAATATATGCTAACTAGATTAAATGATTTCAAATGATCTGTCCTTAGTTTGCTGATTGTCTATTTTGTCTATTTGAATCTGCTACGAAATGATTCCAGTACACTTCTTAGTTTCTGTTATATTTTTTCATGTCTTTGATGTCTATTCTAAAATATATATTTTCTTTGTATTGTATTTACACAAATAATTATTTTGCTGGTGGTATTTATTTATCTGAATTCAGTTTAGATTTTTTTAACATATTTGTACATGTTTAAGACAGGTATTTTCTCATTATTGTTAGGAAGGTCACAAGCCTACAATTCAACTTTCGGAAATCTATTTTGTGTTTTAAATATTCTACTTTTCTCTCCTTCTTTCTAGACATTGAATAATTTGTTGAAAACTGGGTGTTTGGAAAAACATGCACTTTTCCCAGGTTCTGTATACAAACTTTATGCAGCTTTATTCAGATGAATACATTTATGAATCAGTCTATTATGAAGGGTCTAGATCCTCTCACATATTTTCAAAGGATTCATGGGGTTCATTCATATTTTTTCTTCAGGTTCTCAATACACAATACACTAACTTCGACTTTATCATTTCTAAAGATTTCCAGCAATATAGAATTCTTTTATATTCTTTGGCCTGAATATTTTTATCCTCCAGTTCTCAATCTGCATTCCCATGCAGTAGTGAAGAAGCTTGAAGCTCAGCACTGTCATCAGCTACTTCTAATTTGACATCCAAAATTTGTTTCCTGTCTTGTTCACGTAGTGTTCTAAGTTATATGGAACAGAAAACACTCCCTTGGGGAGGGTTCAGATAAACCAGAATGTCACAAACAAGTTGAGCTCTTTTCTTCCATCTCACAGGATGATATCGGGAATCATGTACCTTCCTCCTAACTGCAGAGAACTGCCTCTGGAAGATAGATGGGCAAGAGAAAGCTAAAATGTTTCAAAATGTCTCTAGTTGAGTACAAATTTTTGGCGTGGGAATTCAAATGTTTGTTGCAGTGTTAAAACCTTAGCACTTCTTCAGTGTTTATGCTTTCTATTGTAAACTGCTATTTGATCATGTTTACAGAGTTTACTCTTGCTTATTTCTATATCTTGATCAATGACAATATGGGAATATGGGATATGTGACCCAGAATAAACCTAATAGAAATTACATGATTCTTCAGAGTTAGTATCACCAATTCTTGTGATATACAAAATAGAGCACAACATTATTTCTTGTAATGTTTAGGAGTTTATTTTTACTCCAGTAAATTAATTATAACCATGGCTACAACAATATAACAAGTTATCAATAATAGAATAATTGAGATTTTTCATTTTCCAGGACCTTGCATTTCTTTGTATGTTTAAGATCTTTGAATCATTAAATATATTAACACCAATATGTTATTTCTCCACTGGTAAAAAGAGTCAATTCAAGCTATTTAGATTATATTAAACACAGGTTCATTGGGAAACTGAGGATTCACTTCCTGAAGGACTGAGGCTAGGGGAGTTGCCTTGGGAAGGGAGAGAGAGGGGAAGCAGAAGGGAAAGAGAAAGGGGATTTTTCAGAGAAAGAAGAGATGGAGGAGAGGAGGAGGAGGAAGAGGTAGAAGGGAGAGAGAGGGAAAGACAGGCAGCCAGAGGGAGAGAGAGAAAGAGAGAAAGAGGGAGAGGGTGAGGGAGAGGGAGAGGGTGGAGAGAGGGAGTGGGGCAGGGGGAAGGGGAGGGGGAGGGGGAGGCAGAGGCAGAGACAGAGATGGAGATGGAGAGAGATCAAAATATCTGAATTATATAGGGATGGGCTGCTCAGCCCCTGAGCTGAAAAGGTCAGGGTTGGCTGCAGTGTAGGGTAGGACTGAGGGATGTTGGGAGGACTTGGAGGCAAAGTCTGCTTTAGTGTATAAAATATGCACCTAAGTCCCTTGTCCTAGGGTAATAAACCAAACAATCACATGGTGTACTAATTAATTTTATATTGTTGTGATTAAACATCATAGCTAAAAGCAATTTGGACAGGTAATTATTTATTTCAGTTTATAACCTCAGCTCACAGTCCATCACTGAGGAAAATCAGAACAGAAACTTAAACAGAGCAGGAATCTGGAAGCAATAGAAGAGTTCCTTTTTCTGGCTTTCTTCACCCTCACTTGTTCAGCCAGCATTCTCATTGCATCCAGAGCTACCTCACTGTAGCTGGGATCTGTCACATCAATAAATAAAAAAAAATGTTGCACAAACATCTTTACTGGACAGTCTAATGTATGTAGGCATTTACTCAGCTGAGGTTCCTTCTTCCAAAATGATCCTGGCTTGTGTCATGCTTCCAAGAACCCAACCAATACAAATGATCTTTATTTTAAAATTCCTGTCTAAAATGAAGATGCTGGGTTCAAGAGAAGTTTGCTAAATAACTTGTTTTATAACAATCACCTCAGTGGTGTTAGTTATAGGGTTTAAAATTAGCCAAAAAAAAGGAAAACATCCTGCTGTTATTTTCAGGAAGCTAACATTCTCTTTGTTTGGGTTCTTATTATATTACACATTAGTTACAAGCATCCAATAAGAACAGCTGAATTATTTATAGTTCAACTTACAGAGTTTTCTGGATTGGACTATCTTTAGAATTTAAACACTTAGTTTTCTCATAAGGTCAAGATTAATAACCTTTCAAATTGAAAACTACCTACTGTTTTTGTCAACCAAAATGTTAAACTTACCAGAGATTCTAAGTGTGTTAACTTTTTCATGTAATTAATCTTATGTACTTTAAACTACAGTTCCTTAATGAGTTTTGGTATATTTCCCAGCATCCACACTTGTCTGAGCAGATAGATAATGCAGCACTGAACATTCTATATAATTGATCTTCAATATGCATTATCATTATTGTGCTTAGCTTTAATTGTCATAATTAACTTATTTCTTTTCTTTAAAATGCCCAAAAATGAAACATATTTATTGCCTATCTATGTGGAAGTTTTGGGAATTAATTTTTTCTCAGCCACCTTTTATGCTGCCTACCACTTATGTTTGTTCATTCATTTTTATGCCTCATGTCAATGATAGATTCTGGACATACATACATACATATATACATACATATGCTTACAAACATTAGTTGAGTGTTTGTAAAAAGCAATAACTGAATAAGTAAATGAATAAATAGATAACTTTCATGATTTTCACATTACATTCAGAGCTTTATGGCTTAGATTTGATCTTTGATATATAGTCTAATAATAAATTGCAGTTCCACAGTGCACTTTTTTGTAACTTTTATATAAAGTATTTCTAGTATTTCTCACTTGTATTGAATTCCTGCTTGCATTGTCTTATTTCAGCTTTACCATATTAACTTGTTGTACTATCTGTTTCCTTTCCAAGATTCTTAATATCATTGTTATTTCAACATAATGACATTTCTAATGATAGCGCATAAATAATTTAAGACACTGGCTAAATGCAATTGTACTCTAGATATAAGAACAATTTAAAGATTTTTTCCAACTAAAAGTGTAATTAATTTTTTAAGGAAAAACTGTCATCAACATTACGTGTAGACCATTTATAGGATACTCAGTCCTATAGAGGAAAGAACATATGCTGAGTGCTTCTTGTAAATGTATCTAATCTAATGAATAATTAATATCAATGAATATAGAAAGAGAAAGTATTAAATAATATTGTGTTCTGACATCTGTTTTCTATATTTTTCTTTTACCTAATTCTACTGTAAATAAAGGTACTGTCAATGATCTTATGGTCTGAAACAATAAGATTTCTCCACTTAAGTAAATATTATTCACTGCATTGTAGAATTCAGGAACATGCATGTTTGTTCTGCTTATGCATGGTCTATACTGAAATATGTTAAATCTTTAAAGACAGAGAATAAAATTCTTGCCCATCTTTGCAATACATTCCATGCAATGGTAGAAGTCACCACATTATACAGAACACGCAGCAAAAATGGGCAAAAAGTGTTATCTGAAAACATAAGCTTTAAAAATAAAAGAAAGATTTTTCACACACAGCTCTTCTATTTCTTCAAGTTTATATTTCCTTTGTTTCTTTATTCATTTTGATATGTTATTTTCAACAAACACAATTCATTCTCTGAAGGCTACCACATTAAAAAAAAATCTTCATTATAACAAGGATGTTATAAATACCTCCTAAAATGTAAAATAGGATACAATATAAAATCACAATTGAAAATTCACTGTTGCTAATATATGTTAGAAATCAATATACAAATTACAAATGTAGTCTATGGTCTAATTCCCAAAGGGTAAGTTCTCAAAAATGTTAAAAACAAAGTAGAAAAACGAATCAGAGAAGTTTCATGTCAATTACAATAATTGTTGAGTTCATTACTATGAGAAACACTTAATCATTCAAATGTTAAAAGATATATGACTTGATTTCAAAGAACTAAATATTGTATGCCAAGAAAAGTCTTTCAGTGCTTTAAGTCATTTTACAATAAGCTGAGAAGTTATGTATATTATATATGGACATGATATTTCATAATATAAATTTATATATATATATATATATATATATATATATATATATAGATAGATAGATAGGAAACCTTATAAATTTTATGTGCACTTATAATTTTATATTATATACTAATGTAATTAGTATTAATCCATAATATTGTGGAAAGATCCAATATTCTTTTCTTTTTATTTTATGGAATTTGTTGTTGTTGTTGTTGTTGTTGTTGTTGTTTGGATGGTTGGTTTTTCATTTTTTTCAAGACAGGGTTTCTTTGTGCAGTCCTGGTTTTCCTCAAACTTGATCTGTAGACCAGGTGTTCCTGAACTCATGGAACCATCTGCCTATACCTCCCACATTCCACAGTTAAAGCTGCCTCACCACTGCCCAGAAAGATCCAGTATACTTAACTGAATTACAGAGGAAATACTTCCCTTGAAAGCTGTTAGAATGGTACTATTTTTATTCCATTCTATTGCAGTAAAAATCTAATTTTAGACTCTAATGTTTCCTTCCATAAAGAACTCCATGTGTACTTTATCATTTTTGACTGATTTATTTCTTTGTGAGGAAGGTAGTTTGGTTGTGGGAGCCTCATTAGGGAAAATCGTAACAATTATTTCATCAAAATGTGCTGCATTATTAACAGTTGTCCTGAGATACATTTTAAAGTGAATGTTATCTTATAAGAACAGCTTAAAATTAAGCATTTATAGTAGAAACAAGGGCAGAAAAATTAAATGCAATATTTAGAATAAGAACTTTGAAAAAATTAATGGTAATTATTAGTATCACTGAAGATAATGAGTCAGTACCTACTTAATCATAAACAATTATGTACATGCATGAGTTCAATAAAATGCTGCTATAAAAAAGGTACTTAAACCTTTCCCTAAAATTGTTTAAATTCCTGATGATTACAGACTAGAAAAGTAAAATTCAAGGACACTGGTGAAGTCTAAATTTTCCAACTCATGATCTATTCATGAGTAATGATCCTAAGAAACACATAGTAATAGTCTTTGACCCTTACTATTGCAGAAATAAATCTTTCAAAGCAGAAGAGTTTATGAGAAAAAGAATATGTATTTATACAGTTTCTAGGGTATTTTTTAATGATTGTTTTAATATTTATTTCATCTGCATTTGTTTTCTGCCTGCTTGTATGTCTGTGAAAAGGTGTCAAATCCCCTGGAACTGGAATTACAGACAGTTGTGAGCTGCCATGTGGGCTCTGGGAATTGAACCCCAATCCACTGGAAATGCAGCCAGGACCCCTAAACTCTGAGCCAATTCTCCAACCCCAATTTCTAATTTTAAACATACAAAATAAGCTAACTAAACAGAAAAATAAGCATACTATAATATATTATATAAAAGCTGCTTTTCAGTTAAAATATTTATGTACCAGAATTCATATTAACCCATAGGTGAACTATTAAAGGTAGAATCTATTTGGTGCTTAGAAGCCTGAGAGTCTTACATGCCACCCTGACACTTTGCCATCATTCTCTTTTAGGGCATGTTTTCTAAGTGTCCTTTCATTTTGTGATATATATAGCAGATGCTATACATGTTCTTCCATGTTCCCTTTCTTTAATACACTACAAATTATAGTGGTCTACAGTGAGATTGAATTATTCACAGTGCCAATCTGCAAATTACTATAATATGTAAATTAGTTTTTTTACCCCTCATAATCTCCTTGGATGCCATCTCTTAAATAACCCATTTGTTCTCAAAATTGCTTCAGAGAGATGAAATCTGAGATGCCTATAAGAAGAAATTGGATAGGATGCTGGTCCTGAGTTTCATGACTGTTAGGGTCTCAGTCTACAGTAACGTCCTCACTACTTTGCATGGGACAAAGAAGTCTGAGGATCAAATGCAACATGTTTGCTCTAAATCACATTTCTAAGACATGTAACACAAATTATTGCAAAATAATCTGTTTCCAATACTCTTCCCCAGTCAGTGATAATATAATGGTTGAGTCCCATAACCACAGGTTCAATAATGCCTGTCTATTTGCTGTTTTCTGTTCAAAGAAAATCTGAACATACTTGAGACCTCTCCATTACTCAGAATTGTCTCACTCATAATGTAGGATAAACTTCATAATTTTCATTTGTTTTCTCATGATGAATTCTGAATAGTTTCTCAATATTATGATAGAATTCTCTATTTTTGTAGTGGGAGATATTTAAATCTCTAGCCCAAATATGACCAGTCAATGAAAACACAACTCAGTAATTATGAATATATTATGTAAGCCTAGATTGGACAGATATCCCTACAGTACTCTGTTCCCCAGCTATGAAACCCTTATAACTTGAGAATTTTCCAGACCCTGCATCTGTACATCTACCTCCTGCTTCCCAGTTGTCCTCTCCTTCGTCTTCCTCTTCCATTGTCTTCCACCCACCTTTATATCTCCACCTCTCCTTCCTCTGCCCAATCACTGGCTCCAGCCTCTATTTTAAAAATTAAGATGGGCAGAAGGTTCACTAGAATTCACCTGTGTAATGAATGACTCACACCTCCTCTGCAGCCCGTCACAGGAAAGGGGAATTAATATCAAAATATAAGGCCGGGGCTATACACAACATATTTTTGTCATTATCTTTGTTAAAGTTTCTTAAATGAATTATATACTTTTGTTTTTGTTATTATTGTTCTGTGTCTCCACTCTTTATATCAATGATTTTTGATATGATTAATAATATAATTCATAGCTTTCTGTGTGTTTTGCTTTTTGAGGTTTCCCTATGTCACTTTGTGTATCCTAGATTACAAGCTTATCTCTTTCCCATTATTTTGTGTTTGACTTTAACTAGTGATTCTATGAAAAATCACAGTCCCCAAAGTGATTTTTATGTTAATTTATTGCTTTGGAGTAACTGATCCATGGAGATGAAATAATGCAAAGTGTATGGGATGAATAAGCTTTGTGTTATCATTTTAGAGGTATTTTTTTCTGTCTAGTACTGAGCTAAGGATAAATAGAACAGAATCTGTATAAACAAAGTCATGAATTTTCTGTAGCATGAAAAATGAACTTTAAATTTTAACTTTATAAAGAGTGCTAAATTTCCACAATCATTTTTATATGAAAATGTCTCACATTCTTGGGGAAATTACATACTTAAATAAATAATAAAACAGAAAATTGATCCTACCATGAAAACAATATATAGGTGAATATATCAAGTTAAGAGTGTTCCTAGGAACTGGGGCTTCCATTCCAGGGAAGCCTTAGCTTTTTGTCACATCCACCAGGGTAGATCTTTTCACACATCACCTAGGAGTGACAAGTCCTAGGTGAAACCACCACAAAAAACAAGTCATACATATACAATTGCAGCTTTTAGGTTTCCTCAATTTTGGTGGAATGTTTACAACCCCAAATATTGACAATTTCAAATATTGGCAATTCTATGGAAAAAGAGAGACTTATTCATTGCTGATACAGGTAGAAAGTTGTATAGCCACACTGCAAGCAAGCTTGACAGCTTGTTACACAACTAAAATTTTCCTTAATACTCATAACAATTTATCCAAATGAGTTGAAAGTTTATATCCCAACAAAACACTCTCCACTACAACAGATTATTTGTTACTTCCAGTACTTGGAAGCAATAGACATCTATTAATATTGTCTTCATTTATACATGTAATATATTATAGTGTAATTAAATCATCAATAATAAATTAACTGGTGATTCTGATATTGGAACATGAGTCAGTAACAAGAAATTGTACTCACAAATCATGATAATGCATTACAACAGTATATTGCTGAGTAACAGAAGAAATATAAGAAATATTGTTCCACTTCCTCATAAATAACTCCAAGATAGGACTTGTTATTTTCCCTTTGGACCACTCTTACTCCAACTGGCCAGTCCTCATTGTCAATTCTCAGAATCTCTTACCCCATGGCGTCCTCCTTTCTTTCCACCTCTCCTTGTGCTCTTACTTCAGACCACAAGCCCTGGGAATGAAAGTCTCATCTACCTTTCTTCTGCCCAGCTATAAGCTGTAAGCATCTTTATTCAACCAATAATTTTAAATGAACAAGCAAGGTTGCATAGCATTACCTAGTGTATGTGAGTATTCTCTTGTCCCTGAGGCAACCAGAGACAAATTTCAACAAAGAAACTCTAAATATACAGTCATTGGTATCCTTTTTGCTTGGTGTTATTCTAGAAAAGTCAAAACCGCAACTATAGTAAAAAGCCCAGTAGTTTCCCAGGGATTAATAATATGCAAGGCAAAATGAAAAAATTGAGAAATAATTCAGTGAGTATTTCAGACAATAAGATTGCTCTGTATAGTACTATAATGGAAGATACAGACTTCTCTTTACAGATTTGGAGACAGGGTCTCACTATGAAGACTATTTTGATCTTGAACTACAGATATTCTCCAGCTTCTGCCAGAAGACCAGGCTTGAATAATGTAAAAAAAAAAAAGGTTTTTTACCATGCATGTGTATCTGGACCATATGTATGTAGTGCCTTTGAGGCCAGAGGAGTATCCTGGAATTAATAGAATTGGAACTATGTAATTTTGAGTTCCTGTGGGGAATTCTAGGCTCTTCTGGAAGAGCTCTTAATATCTGACCCATGTCTCTGGACTCTCTTGTCATGTTTCCTTTTTAAATTTTATTCAATTAATTAATTAATTAACTAATTCTCTTTACAGGTTGTCTCCCCTATATTCCCTTTCCTTCTCTGAGAAGGGAGATCACTCCCCTTCTCACTCCCCACCAGTCCCTACTCCCATACATCTTTGTGCACATCAATTCAGTCACTGCAAGTCTAGATGTACCCTCTCCCACTGAATCTAGACAAGTTGGCCCAGTTAGGGGAATGCAGTTCACAGACAGGTAATAGATTCATGGACAGCCTCCTCTCTAGTTTTTGGGGGACCTGCATGAAAACAAAGCTGCGCATCTGCTACGTATGTGCAGGGACCTAGATCTAACCTGTGCTCATTCTTTGGTTGGTAATTCATCCTCTGGCAGCCCCCAAGAGTCCGGATTAGTTGACTCTGTTGGTCTTCCTGTGGAGATTCTGTCCTCTTCGGGTCCCTCAATCCTTCCCCCAACTGTTCCATAAAACTCCCCAAGCTCCACGTAATATTTGGTTGTGAGTCTCTGCATATGTTTCCATGGGCAGCTGAGTGGAGCCTCTCAGGCTACATGTTGTGGTCAGTAATCTTCTTGAAAATACATCTAGAATGATTGTTAAGTGGATAAAGTTACCTGCTGACAATTTGAAGACATCAATTTCAACACCATGGCTCACATTGTGGAAGGAGACAATTGACTCAAAGTAGTTGGCCTCTGAAGTCAAGCGTCCCAGGCTACAAAAAAACCCTTATAAACATAAACATATACAAATATAACCACCAATAAATGAACAAACAAGAGCATTTACTTAATCTTTTAACTAACTTTTAGCACTTGAACTAAGTTTTATGGGTTCACATGAAGAAATAACAGGCTGCATAAGCAACTAAGCAATATTGTCAATTACATGTGAAAATAATTTCATACTTGTGTTGCATAAGTCTGTTTATTTGTAAAACATTGAATACATTATTACTTACTTTCCATTTCTCTACATTGAAGTAAAGGAACTGGTACCTGTAATAGACATCTAACATTCATACTTTTTGTCCACATAGGGAGCATACTTTCATTGTGATTTTGTGGCACCATACTGAGACTATGTTTGGGACCTGTCTTAGTTTTCTTTTAATTGTGGTCATAAAAATATATTGACCAAAAGCAACATGGAGGAGAGGTATATTTCACGTTAAAACTTTCATATCATACTCTATTCCTGAGTAAATTTATGGCAGAAATTAGAAACAAGAACTTAGAGGCAGGAACTGAAACAGAGACCATGGAGGAACAAGATCTACTGGTTAGCTGTTCATGGCTATCTCAGCTAGATATATTGACCACCTGCCTAGGGGTAGCACTAACTACAGTTCTTGTAGCTCTCGTTTGTCAATCATTAGTCAATAAAATGTCCTTCAGGACTAAAGGAAAATCTAATGGAGGCACTTTCTCAATTGAGGTTCCCTCATTCCAGATGAACTTAGTTTATATTAGATTGACAAAATTAAATTCAAACTGGACAAGGCCAAACCATATGAGAAATTAATTAACATGGACTGTTCAATAATTATAAATTCAAAATTAACAGAAAATATCTATACAGCTTAATTTAAATTAAATTGAAAATGCTTTAGAAAGTGTTTCTTCTCCTAGTCTTACAAGTAGGAGTAAAGGAACAATTTTTACATTATTTTTCATGAGAAAGAATAAAACCATACTGGCCTTAGTCCTATTCATGAAGTGAATGGTGTTTTGGAAGGTAAAAACTGAAAGTTAAGCACTTCTAAAAGTAAAGTCCTTCTGGGCCACTTGAAACCCATTTCATGCATGAGAGGACTAAATTTCTAAGTCAACTCTTGTGATCTAAATGTGCTCAGCTTTTCTGTTGGGAGATTCTATACATCCTAATTAATCTTGTTCAAACAAACACATAACAAAGGAAGCAACGATGAAAGCACTCCTGATGATTTCCTAGCTCTAATTAAATGGTATGTGTGTGTATATGCTGGGATAGCTAAAATCTAAGAGAATTTTTATTAATTTTCAGAAGAAATAAACACAAATTTCTCAATTCTTTCATGTTGGATTGTCCAAATAAGTATATGTAAATACTAAATAAATATTTCCAAGTGTTGTATTTGGTGGAAAAATACTACTGTCTGGATACTTCATTTTTATCCAAACCATTGGTTTCAAATTAATAGCTGAGAAATATTTTAATATTTTTTTTATCTGTTTATCATGCTTCATTATCTATAGTAATAAAATTCTCAAAGAGATTACTGTTAAAATTTTCTTATTGTTTTTCTTATATTTTAATTAAAATATAATTATGTCACTTTTCCCTTCCCTGTTCTCTCTCTAATCCATTTATTATCAAATTGATGACCTCAATTTTTATTGATATAATAATATAAATACAACCTGTTGAGACTGTTTAGTGTATGATTTCAGGGCTAACCAAAGACCGAATTTAAAAAATTTGTAAAAGATTACATAAGTTACATAAGGCAGGAGACTAAGAAGATATATACATGTAATGTGACAGTTCATATTTGATTCTGGAACAGAATAGGGTCCTAAAACTAAAGGAACACAAATACACAAATATAATACAAACTTTAATTACTAATAATTATCAATATTTTCTATTAGTTATGACAAATATATGGCTTTTATAAGGCTACAATATTAACATAAAAGTACACATGAGCACATCAGGACTGATTATTCTCTTGACTGAGACATGACGTCAGTTTGAGAGAAAATTTGTAGGCAGATTATATAGTATACAAGATTGTTTTTCTTCTCCAAATCAAAGTTACTTTAAAAATGTTTATTTTGATGTAAAACATTTTTGAATGAAATACACCTTCTCTACTCTAATATACAAACAATACATAAATGTATACACTATGAAGAACATTTGTTCATGAAATGTAACTAATTTTGTACACAAAAGTATTATTATCTGTGGAACCAAATTCAATATAAGGCATCATTTATTATTTATCTTGACAAAATCAATGATTTATAAATAACTGAAGACGATATTTTGGCCTAGTTAGCTTATGTGAAGTAATGTTTCAAAATGTAAATACCAAAACAGCAATACATCATTCTTATTAATACAAAAATGTAGAATATATCATTAAATACCTATGATGATTGAATAAAATCTTCCATAGGTTTACATCATTAATAGAATTGTGTAATGAGGAATATGTCCAGTTAGACTAAGAAAAAATATAATTATGTAATATGTGATAGTTTTCTAAGGTAAAGAACATGAAAATTGTTACTTTCCTTTTCAGAAAATAAAACATGGATAGAAATCCAATACTTATGATATCCCAGGGAGGCCTGGACTTTTCTGCAGAAAAATGGAAGACAAATATATGTGAGGGACAGAACAGCAGTGATTGGGAGATGGCAGGAGAGGAGGGAGGAGAAAATGCAGATGGGATATAATATATGAAAAGAAGAATTTGTTCAAATAGTCTAATATTTAAAACAAGAACAGTTTTCATGGCAAAAATCAGACATGGACTTCAGAGTTTTGTGATCTTTCAAACTGGTTTATTTCCATTGCTAACTACAACACTGGACCTTAAAGTTTGGTAAAACAATTTGATGACAGATGATCTTAAATCCATTTGATTCCAGATAAAAACACATTAAATATTAATTCATTTGGGTTCCAGATAAAGAGAAGCACAAACTCAGGACAACTAAAAGAGGTACAGTACTATCAACAAACTGCATTTAATGGTAAATATAATTTAATGATATGTTATTCCTTCCTGGAAATTAAAAAATCATATAGAACTTTTGAAATTTTTAAATAAAATATTTAAAATATATTTAAAATATTTTTCTTTCTAAATTTAAATGTTTAAATTATCTTAATTATCTTAATGAAGAAGGAATTCTCAAAGACAAAGTCAATTCTGTATTACTCCAGTAACATAAGCCAATAGCGTTAACAGGAAAAGAGGATAAAAATCAAGTTTTCAAATCAGGCTGCAGAGTTGGGCAGGAGTACACACAGTAGAACACTGATGGCAAATGTACCCATGACCAGCAAAAATTGAAGGTGAGCAAAACACAGTACTTTGGAAAGAGTTACCTATAAAGGAATCCTAGAACTAAGAAAACAATAAGAACATGAATTCTATACAGAATCTCCAAATTGTGTTTGATTCTCCTTTATAAATGATTTTAGTGTCTTGTTTGAATTATTCCTTCTTTTCTCCCAGAGATGCCATAATATAATGAAATATGAAATTAAATATCAAGAAGTATATCTCAAGATAAGAGGAAACAGAGTGGCCTACAATAAGGTCTGAAACTGGAATTATAGGCTCAACTGTCATTACTTATGTGTAGTCAAGTATATTCATAAGTTATCTGAGAATTAAGAATTTGTTTATACATTGTTTTTGATAACACCTTGCAGAACAGCTGGAATACAGGTATATGAGACGAAAAAGAGAATTTTTTAGAGTATCATTCTCTTAAGAGAATGTTATTTACACACTTTTTTTGAGTTTATAATTACCCTTCTCCCTTTTCTCCCCTCCAAACCCTCCCATACACGCCTCCCCGAACTTTCAGCTACTTCTCTAGCACCATGTCTGCCTATGTGCTGCTATGCTCTCCACCATAGTGATAATGGACTAAATCTCCGAAACTATAAACAAGTCCCAACTAAATTATTTTTTTAAACAAATGATACTTTGGTCATGGTGTCTCTCCATGCTCTAGAACCAGCAATAGAACATTGACCAAGACAGTATAGCAGAGATCTACTTACCACGTTTTTTTTTTAATGAAAATTTTAAAAATAAATAGTATCATTAATCCATGATAGCATATGAAATAGACTGAATTCTGTCCCCTCAAAATTTATTTGCTGAAGCTCTAATCTCTAGTACCATGTTATGGCCATATTACACTTAAAGAATCAAATAAAGTAAAACCACTAAACAACAGGAGTGGAGTCCTATAAGAATGTTTCATACATACATACAAAATAAAGTTTGTGCGAGGCCATAGTGAGAAAGAAGCCATTTACATAATCAAAGGAAAGAAGCTTCAGAAAAATTTAGTTTGCGGTGATGCCCAGATCTTGGATTCTAACTTTAGAAACCATGTGAAAAAACAAATTTCTGTTGCTTACATGAGAGAAAGAGATGGAGATTGAGAGGGAAAGGGAGAGGAAGAGGGAGAGAGGTGGGGGAGGGAGAGGGAGAGATGAGATCGTGAGGACACCAAATTAGATAGATTTCTAACTTTTAAATAAAAATAAATGTAAATTTAGATGAAAACTACCCTCCAAGGAATACTGAAACATGGAAAACGCTGTAACCTCATTACATCCGTACATCTCTAAATAAGGCACAAAAAAAATTATTTCTTTATAGAAAGAAGTAAAAGAAGTAAGCAGGCATAGCAAAATCAAATGAAGGGGAATTAAGCAAATGAATGGGGATGATCAGATGGCATAACTAGTACTGTTTGTTTCTCACTGTGATGAGATAATTCTAGAGATGAGCTATTGAAACAGATTGTCCAGCACTTTAGTACTTGTTCAGATTTGGGGCCTAGCCAAAATGTAGTAGCCTGTGAAAAGCACATGGGGGAGCCAAGGACAATAATAATAGCTTATGTTGTTTTGGGAGTTACGTTTTGCCCAAGCTTTTGTCAAGTTTTGTCAAGCTAAGAACAATGTGAAAAACAAATGCCATCATTTATATACTTCTTTGAATGCCAAAACTCCCTCTTTTTTTTTTTAAAGATTTATTTATGTATGCGTACACTGTAGCTGTCCTCAGACTCATCAGAAGAGGGCATCAGATCCCATTACAGATGGCTGTGAGCCACCATGTAGTTGCTGGGAATTGAACTCAGGACCTCTGGAAAAGCAATCAGTGCTCTTAACCACAGAGATCTCTCCTGCTCCAAACCTATCTCTTAAGAATGAGAATGATTTAAATATGGTTATAAAGAGAGGTGTTTAGAATGCAGTTAAGAATTATATTGCTTCAGGAATGTGACAGTAGTAGGTAATTCTCTAGAGGCTATTTCCTCACCAGCGAGGTTTACAGTCCAGACATGATTACCTCCTATTGAGTGAACCTTATATCCAATTAGGAAGATATTGGTTATCTTTGAAATGTAAGAGTCAGTATTTATCCTTGGCTATATCTGGTCATGCTAGGTATTTTTGGGGCAAGCTTTACAACTAGGTAAAGCTATAAGTTGACTTCATTCTTTGGTACCTTTCATATCTTCGCATGCCATGAGAATTAATCCTAAAGGCAGAGGCTTCCAGCTCAATTTGAGGTGTATTCTTCCAAACACTGTGTTTGAAGTGTGTGTTGTCATTGACAATAGGGTCTTACTTGCTAATTATGGGGAAACCAAGGACAATAATAATAGCTTATGTTGTTTTGGGAGTCTCTTTAATTCCCTTGACCAATAACTTGAAGTGAGGTTTCCCATGCCAGACACTAGAGACTTTGTTATATAGTCTCTGGCTTTGGAAGGATCATTATCATCCCAAAAAGTTCACTTAAATTATTTATACATGTATACTTATACTCATATATTATATATTTATATATTTAAGAAAACTAAATACCATTTCACTGTAGCTTTTTCTATCATTCTTAGTGTTCTTTATCTTCCTCCTACTCCTTTAGTAGTGCCCTCTTTTCCTTAGATGAAGTCCTTCCACCATCTTTCTCAGTCCCCTTTCTTAGCACCTGTGTCCTACTACATTTCACTCTAGAATACCTTTTCTCCCTACTTCCCCTGTTCCCACTTTCCTTTCCTGTTTTCTGCTGGTACTCCATGTTATATAGTATTCAAAGCTAGGATCTACAAATAATAGAGAACATACATAATTAATCTTTCTGGGTCAGGCTTATAAAATGTAGTACATGTTCTAGTTTCATTTGTTTAACAGCAAATTTCATGACATAACTTTTCTGTTAAATTTTATTTGTTTGAGCATGCATGTGTTTTTGTTTACATGCATGTGTGTTACATGTCTGTGAAGTGCCAACAAAGACCCAAAGAGTATATTAGATTCACTGAAACTGGTGTTACAACCCATGAGGTTGTTGGAAAGTGAACACAGGTCCTCAAAAAAGGATCAGTGCTCTTAACTGTAGAGCTAACTCCCAAGGACCGACTTTATTTTCTTTAGAGTTTAGTGGAATTTCATTGTGTATACATGCTACATTTTTATTGATTCACTGTTTGAAGAAAATTTTATATTTTTCCATTTCATAGTAACTATAGAATAAAAACATATATGACTGACCAATATCTGTGGTGCAAGCTATTAAGTCATTTGGACGTATGCCAACAAGAGTTAGAGCTGAGTCATATGGTAATCTACTTTCAGCCTACTGAGAATTTCACACAATGATTTCAAAATTCTTGAAACTAAATGAAATTTATCCAGGAATATAAATGAGTAGGAAGAAAAACAAATATCAAATCTAGTTTTCATGCAGATATTGTAGTTATAGTACACATACATACATACATACATACATACATACATACATAAACATGAGAGTTCCTCTTAACAGCCTATATTCATCCCCTGGGGGCTCTCTATCTTGATGTGGAACAAGGGTCTCTCCACCTTCTTTTTTGCTGCTCCTTTCAGCCTTTTCTTCTATCCTATCTTGATTCATTTCTGACATTCACCAACTCACAGAACAGACTTTACTAGGAATACCATAGCCACCACTTTTGGCTAGGAGTAGGAAACAGCAACCGAAAAACAGAACACCCACAAACAGAAATGAGGTCAGATATCTATGCCAAGAAACATTCAAACTTTAAAATACCAAATTACTAGATCCTAGAGAAAACAAAAGAAAGGACGAACAACAAAAAAGCCACAGATACAAATATCTAAGACAATATGCCTCTACCAGAAGCCAGGGTTTTTCTGTGTAGCCCTGCCTGTCCTGGAACTCACCCTGTAGACCAGGCTGGCCTGGAACTCAGAAATCCACATGCCTCTGCCTCCCAAGTGCTGGGATTAAAGGCGTGTGCCACCACCACCCGGCACAAAAATAGAATTAACAACAAAAAAAATCCATAATTTTTTAACAAAACCCCATAGTGAAATTAAATTGTAAACAAAAAACTCAGATGTCGGGCAGAAATTGCAGAAGTAAGCCTCATCAACTCAATAAAAGATGGGAAAGACAGAATTTCAGATCTTGAATACATGATAGAGAAATAGATTCTTCACAGAAAGTTGAAAACCTAATAAACAACTTCATGTGAGAACACAAAATTCCAACAATAGCTAAAACAATCTTGAATAAAAAATACTGGAAGTATCATCATCCTCTTTAGAATGGGAAAATTTTCTTCTATGATCTCTTTAAAAATATTTCATGTGACTTTCATCTTGGGTGTTTCTCCCCTCTGTATACACATTAGTTATTGTTTTGGTCTTTTTATAGTGTTCCAGATTTCCTTCACATTTTCTGCCTAAATTATTTAGATTTAGCATTTTATGTGATTAGGCATTTAAAATTAACTTCCTAAATAGTATGTTATATAGAATTTTCATTTAGTATTTGTTTAAACAGCTATGAACTCAGCCAAAACATTCTGAAAGAGACAGTATTACTATTTTTAGTAATTAAAAATAAAGATGACTTAGTAATGACGAATATTTCAATGATGACTAGATAGCAAATACAGCAGCACAGTAAAACCAAACCTGGACTAAATGTGATACATATTTAAATTTGTAATTTAACTGAATATTTTCCATAGATACAGTATTTCTCAAAATTATGTTCCACATTAATTTTCAGCATGTGTGCATAGTTGGTGTATTGGAAATTATTCTTTGTTTATGTAAAACAAAATGTCAGAAGATGTCAGGAGATATAAAACTTTTCTTGTAATTAAATGACAACTACTAGGAATGAAAATTCAATAGTGCACATATAAACTCACAGAGACTTTAACAGCATGCACAGGACTCTACATAAGTAAAAGCCAGATGTGGTCCAAGCACTGAGAGGGGAAAGTGTATATGAGCTCCATTCCCTAACCTATATGCTGTCTCCAATCAACAATTACTTACAAAGAAAAAATTAGTTTTTTCAATAGAGTCTTATCGAGTATTTAAAGCACAATTAAGGGTAAGCCCTATGTTCATCTGTAGATGGCTACTACAAATTGTACTCAGTATTATTTTTGTAGATTTTTTAGTTTCATATTGCTTTAGATGGGCCTTCATTTATTTACTAGTCTTTTGCTTGTATATTATGATTTCTGATTTTGTATATTTATGGATTTTGTTATTGCATGTGCATGTCTCCCTGTGTGTTTCTTGTGCTTTTTTTCCTTATTATGGTTTATTTGTTTTGTTTGTTTGCCTGTTTTTTAAAGAGAGAGAAGGGAGGGACAGGGGAGAAGAGTGGGAGAAGGAGAGGGAAAGGGGGAGGGGGAGGGGGAGGGGGAGGGGAAGGGAGAGAGAGAGACTGGGAGAGAGGAGAGGAGTAGGATGGGTAGGAAATAGGAAAGTGGGGAAAATCTTTCAGGACTTATGGGAGAACAGATCAGAATATAATGTATAAAAATTATCAGTAAAATATATGACATTTAATGAATCAATTCTATACTCTAGGAAAACTATGTTACAAATCCATAGTTTTGGTCAAAACTTATATTTAGTGAAACCCATTATTGTAAAGTTTTCTAGCAGTCAACCCAAAGTTCCTTTCTTCTATTTATGTAATATTTTCTAGAGACAAGGTTTAATTACCTGGAATTTGTAATTACATGGAAATTTTAAGAAATCCCCATAGAATATATTCTGTTTCTTTGGCTGTAGTTGATATAATTCCCAGTTATGGACATGGTTTCCATCTCAGAAAAGTATCTGTTGTTACTGTCTAAAAAAGGACAAAAACGAAAAACACACTATTTTTGGGGAACCTCACTATTAAGGTAACAGTCCCGCATGACTGATTGCATTCTGAGCACAGCACAAAATGGGGGGATCCCTTTCTTAGCAGTGTTTCCCTGTCTCTGCCTCTGTTTAGAGAGTTGTTTTGAAGAGTGTCCCTGAAAAGAGGTGGCTGGTCTTGGCTGGTCTTATCTGAAAATTGCCCTTGTATAGAGCTCTCTGCAAGGCTGTATTACTCAGCATGCCTGTCCTGCTCTGCTTCCCACCAGCATGATAACTAGGTGCTGTATTACAACCAGTCTTTTCCACTCACTTGATGCCATGGCCAATTAGCTCTTTCCACCTATATTCCTAAAAAAGTACCCTATGCCTGTAACAATGAAGTAGGCTTGTTCCTCTGCAACAACAGTCTCTGGAGGTCATTCTAAGATACTCATGGCCTTCCAAATCTTGTTCTCCACTCCTGTTCCCTTTATCCTCTCAAGGTGGTGACCAACAGCCTCTGAGGAAAAATAGGCAGGGTGAGGGGCACACACTGGTTAAAAAAAATACTCAGATACATTATCAGTGATTAATGTATTAGGTAACTTTGAATAAATCAGGGATGTTTTCTAGATGAGAACATGTTTTTAAATGAGAAAATAAGGTGTTAACTTACATAGAAAATTTTTATATTCTCTTATTTATAACAATTTTTTTTACTGTTATCTAAGGAATAATCTTGCTAAATCTCCTATCCTACTAGTGTGAGTTGTCTAAACAATATTCTATGATTTTGATGGCTGTACAGGTACATTTGAGCTAAATTGAAATTACAAATATTAAATATCATAGACTAAAGAGATCATTAATCATTTACAGACATTATTTAACTTTGTCATAATTATATGTGAACCTGACCAGTAAGAATAATTACAATACTTTTTAAAATGTTATTTTGCATAGAATAATTTATAATACTTAAGCCAGAGAGATTAGCTAATCAGACTTCTAAAGAATATGTAAGCTTCCAAGAAGAAATTAAGCCACTTTTAAGTAGAATGTTAATACAATCCCTACTACTTTACTGAGATTACTTTATACAATTTGAGAGCCATATATACCAGAATGCTATAAAATATAAATGGATTGCTTAATAAACCTAAATGGAATGATTATGGCATTCTCATGGAAAATATCAGAAACCTGTAATTAAATTCATGAAATCATGTGGCAAAAAAATGTTATTATTTTCCTCTCACGAACATATTAATTTCAGAAGAAAAACTTTTGCCGCCAGTTTTCTTCACAAGCAAAATAAAATTTCTTTCCATTCAGGTGTGAATATTACCTGAACAATATATATCCAGATTTTTATATTCTGACTACAATTCATTTTTAGTTTCCTTTTCTTCACCTTTTCAATTTCCTTCCTCTAGATCTCCACACATCATATTTATTTTTCCAACTTCCTATCACTTGCTGTTTTTTATTCTAAGATCGAGTCTCAGTCCTTATTAGCTCTCAGTAGAATATCGGAAGTTATAGTCATAGTAATGGATTGATATATTCTAATACTCTGTAACTCTAGCTACAACTTCTACTTCCAACACTTTGGTTCCAGTTACTTTGTAAAACAATGATAAAACTCAAGCTTGCCAATATTTGATACCTTTTTAAAAAGATTTATTTATTTTATGTATATGACATACTAGTGCAATCAATGGTCACACAAATTGTGGGAGTAACCTAACAATCTGATTGGATCTGAGGTCCACTTCATGACATGGAACACATGCCTGGCAGTGCTGTGGTGGCCATGAACCTGAAATTAGCTAGGCTTAGGGGAAACCCAAATACCATATAGCAATATAGTGACTCCTAATGAGAGACATTCTGCTATACCCATAGATGAGTGCCTCACTCAGCCATCATCAGAAAAAGATTCTTCTTGCAATAGATATGAATTAACACAGATAGACACAACTGGACAATGTGCAGAGCAAGAAAGATATTAAAGTACTCAGTCCTAAATGGGATTTTTCCACCAAATCCTTCACTTCAGAGATGAGGGAACTCTTTGAAAAAGGAGGCAGAAATATCGTAAGAACCAGTTGGGATGGAAGACATGTATAAAGCAAGGCCTTCTAGATACAATAGGTCTGACACATTGTATGAACTGACAGACACTATAGCAGCATGCATAGAGCCTATACAGGTTCAAGCAAGATGAGTTCTATTCAAGTTCTAAGAAGGGGAAGTAGACTAAAAAGACATCTCCAATTAAAAATCACTTACAACAATATCAACTTAGATAATGACAAGTGAGTCATAGGCAGAGTCATAGTGACCTGTCCCCTGAACCTTCACCCAGCCGATACCTGGTTCTGAAGATATCTGTATTTTCCCTGAACACCCACACTCCAGTGTCATTCCCTTCCCCAAATCCTGCTTTTCTGTGTTTATAACTCCTGTGTGAATGAATTACGATTTGAGAAAAATAAATAAATAATTTTTTAAAAAAAATCACTTACAAAGAAAACTACTAGTTTTCTCCAGTGCATCCATTTAGGAAACTAAATGGGTAGGAAAACTACTAGTTTTCTCACTAGGTATATAAAGCACACTTAAATGTAGTCCTCATGCCCAGAAATAGATTGTGAGCACATAAGGAACTCGCTGGTATTTTTGTAACGTATTATCTCATATTGCTTTGCTTGGTCTTTTTTTATTTTTATCTTCTGGTGTTTTGATTGTATATTATGTATTCTGATTTTGATTTTTAAAATGGATTATGTGTGGTGTGTGTGTGTGTATGTGTGTGTGTGTGTGTGTTGTGCTTTCTCTTTTTAACCCAAGTTTTGTTATTGTTTTGTTTGGTCCTGCTTTCTAAAGAGCATGGGTTTGGTGTGTGGGTATGTGTAGGATCTGAGAGAAATTAAAAGAGGGGAAACTCAGATCAGAAGAAATAACGAAAACATTTACCAATGAACAAATATAAAATAAATCCCAAGCCACATCCAAACCCAACCAACAGAAAAAAAAAAAATGATCAGAGGAAACAAAGGTAACAAGATGAATTTAAGAGCTGGTTCTTTGAGAAGACAAACAAGATTGACAGACCATAGGTCCATTATAGTGAATTGCCAGCAATAACTGCTGATTTCCCAATTTTTGATTTAAAATTTATTTCCTCACTGCATTGCACTCACTGCACTGACTCCAACTTACTGACTCTCCCTGCGCTGCTCTTAAATAGTTTCTCTTTCCTGTGCTGTTCTCCTGAGAGTTATAAGCCCATTGCAGAGTTATGTCCTAGGCCTTCACATTCATTCTCCACTCACAGACTCACACAGGACACCTTCTTCCTATAGACTATTCATAGTGCTATAAATAGAGATGACACGTATAACCTTTATGTTTTAACTTTAACTTGTCTCTGTGTGGATATGCTTAATGCAAAACAACTGTCAATATAGCTTATCTTCCTTTGCTATTTGGCATTTAACACATTGGTTTTATAGATTTTCTGTCTAGGAGTAATGAGTCATACCACAAAACCTAAGTGTGTAGCAGGCTCTACCATCTAAGTACGTACATTCTACAATGTTCACACCAGACACTGTCTATTGACATGGTTCTCAGAATGTATTACTTTTGTTAAGCATCATGTCACACATTAATATTACAGTAGTTAAATTAAGAAGCAAAATAGTCCTCTTTAATATGTTATTGATGATTAATTAACCTTAGGACTTAAGATATAAATATAATATAACAAAGGGATGCAGAAGATTTCATCTAAATTAGTAGACACGTTGTTGTTTCTATTTTCTATAAATAAAATACTTCTTTAACAGAGAGCAAATATCGGTTAATACTCCAAACAATATTTTTAAAGTAGTAATTTAAGTATAAAATTAATATCATTTTACATATTGTGCATACTACATGATTTTTCATGTATGAGTTATCCTTTATACTGTAGATAAAGTCAAGTCACCATTATTTCATTTCATATACATTTGAAATGGTAAATGTATATTTGATGCATCTGAAGCTATATCCTAGGAACTAGATATTCCTTGCTCAGATACATACATAAGAGTGACATTTTGCAAAGAAGCAATGGTCAATAGCCTTTGCTCTGGAGTTACTGTTACTCTGTTTTCTTTTCCAGATGTAGAAAAATCAAGGAGCCTGGAATCCCACAAGCACACACTAATGCATTCTTTCAACACTCTGAGGAACCTGGAAGAAAGTTCTTCCTAAACTGAGCTATGTTGAAGAATGGAGCCTGGGCCTCTCCTTTTTAACTGTAAAGTTGAAATTTAAGCAGTTTCATGCTATCCATTCAAGTCATGCCTGGAGTCCTGATTCACAGAGACAATGAAATAATCAATACGTGTTTTTCAAGCTGTAAAACAGGCAACTAATACATAGAAGGTCATCGCAAAGGCAGGAAGTCTGCATTTTGCTCCCATATTTCTCTATGCATTCATTACAGCATCTACCAATAATGAGTAGTATCTCTGCTTATCGTTAAGAATGAATTCTTTGTTAACAATTTGAAGACTGAAAATAGTTATTTAAATATTTAGACAGTCTTACAATGCTTAGCAGCTAGTTAACAATAAATGTTCCTTGTTAGATATAACCTCCTGGAGTGGGAAAATTAGGTTTCCGCTAAACCATAGTAACAGTAAAGCAGTAGCAAGGTCCTGAGATAAAATGTCTCCAAAATAGTGCTAGGTTGGATTCTTAAAGAACCTCATCAGTTTATACTCCAGAATTTCATTCTGTTTTTTCTTTTTATTTTGGTGGGATGTGTGTATGGTATATAAATAGAATCAATGTGATATGTCTTAAATGTATTTGAAAAATAGCCTTCTTTTAATGAATTTTCAATCTCAGTGGACTAAATGAAATAGTTCTTCAGATTAATATGTTAACTAAGTGTAACTGCATAATACTATGTCAGTAAAAAGTGAAATTAGTTAATAATTGAAGACACACAACATAACAGAAGGATCATAAAACACTGAAACATATTTTATTGTAATAAAACATAATTTAAGAAACTTTTTCAAATACTGTGGATTGAAACAAGGGCCTCATGCAAGTTCAACAACCACTCTATCTCTGAGCTATACCACAAGTATTAAAATAAAATAAGTGTGTTCCTTTGTGTGTGTGTGTGCGCACGTGCACGTTTGTGCGTGTACATGTGTATAAGAAAGAAAGAGACAAGGACAGAGAGAAACACACAGAGAGGTTCGTATATGTGGAGTATGTGTGTGAGTTCATCAGTGTGCATGTGACCCATGATAGATCAACTGTGGACATTTTTCTCTGTTGCTCTTTGCCTTATTTTCCCCTTTTTAATTTTTATATTTATTGATTCACTTTATATTCTGATTGCTGCTTCCCTTCTCAGTCCCATCCTCACACAGTCTTCCCCCCATTCCCTCCCCTTCACCCCTGAGAGAGTGTAGACAGCTCCTGGGTTTACCCCCATACTGGCACATCAAGTCTCTGTAAAGCTAGGCACATTTTCTCCCACTGAGGCCAGAAATGGCAGGTATGTTTTAATTTAGATATAAATCTGTTGATTTCCTATTCAGATCTTGTTAGCTAGATCTAGGATCTGAGAACTTGTAAGAGTGGGTAGGCTACAGCCTAATGCTGTAGATGATGCTACTTCAGATTTGTGTACTTTTATACACAAATGTAACAAAGAAAGCAATGATCCAATGAAGGTTATTTCTGATCAGAGAATCATATAAATAGACATTAGTAAGCACATACTAAATATTAATAGAACATCCCTTTTCCAGAACTTTCTCAAGACAGACCAATTTAAACACAATTTCCTGGCACATACTATAGATTGTATCTGGGAAAGCATGAAAGCAAAACAGAAAGCTTTATCTAGATTCAGAGTACACTGACAGGACTGGGTTCTATAGCTATGTTCTGACATCCAACAAGAATAAACATATCCCATATGCGGTTGCCAAACCTGGACACTATTGCAGATGCCAGGAAGTGCTTGCTGATTGGAGCCTGATATGGCTGTCTCCTGAGTGTCTCTGCCAGAGCCTGACAAATACAGAGGTGGATGCTAGCAGCCAATAATTGGACTCAGTGCGGTTTCCCCAATAGAGGAACTAGAGAAGGGACTGAAGGAGCTGAGGGGGTTTGCAGCCCCATGGGGGAGCAAAAGTGTCAACTGGCAAAACCCCCAGATCATCCAGGGACTGGACCACCAACCAAAGAGTACACAAGGAGGGACCCACGGCTCTGGCTGCCTATGTGGCAGAGGATGGCCTTGTTGGGCATCAGTTGGAGGAGCAACCCTTGGTCCTTGGGGGTTTGATGCCCCAGTGTAGGGGGATGCCAGGGATGGAAGTCAGGAGTGGGTGGGTGGGGGAGCACCCTCATAGAGGCAGGGGGAGGGAGGATGGGATAGGAGGTTTCCAGAAGGGAGACCTGGAATGGGGATAACACTTGATAATGTAAATAAAAAATACCCAATAAAAGGAAAAAAGAATAAACATATCTTATAAATTCAATGTAAATCTTTATTACAGGAGGCATGAAATCATGTCTAAGAACAATTAGGAAACAAAATGCACCTGAGGTTAAAAAGCCTTCTGCCTTTTTTTTTCTGGACCCTCTCTCACAGTTCCCCAAGGCATTGTTCACCATACATTATTCCCTTGACTGTATTCTGTCATAAATCAATACATTTAATCCACCACATAAATAGACTAAAGAACAGAAACCACATGATCTTGTCATTGACTGGAGTCTAGACTTTTGACAAAATCCAACATCCCTTCATGATAAAAATTCTAGAGAGACTACAGATCAGGGCATACTTCAACAAAATAAAGGCAATTTACAGCAATTCCACAGAAAACAGAATCCTAAAGGAGAGAAATTCAAAGTATTTTTACAAGCATCAAGAACAAAACAAGGATGTGTGCGTTCTCCACATTTATTCAACAAAAATATTTGAACACTTAGCAACAGCAAAACAGACAACTGAAGTAGATCAAGGGGTTATAAATTGAAAAGAAAAAAAAGTCAAAGAATCTTTAGGTGCAGATGATATAATATTCAAGATATATAAGACCCTACTCATAATCAGATAAAGGCCCCATCCTCAAACAGAGGCCATGCTGGCCACCAGAACTTTAGGTAGGCTGCCGACTCTCTGAACACTACCCCCACCTCTCTCAGTTCCTGTATACCAAGCCACAAATCCAGTATTTCCTTCTCATTACCATATCTTAAATCCCTATTTGGACAGTAGTCTCCTAACTTGCCCAGAGGCCACTGCAGCCTCTGGAACTCCAGGTTGGCTACCTACTAGCAGACTCCTACCCAACATTCTTGCTGCCTGCCCACCCTATCCCAAATCCTCCCTCCCCTACTCAGTGACCTTTTTGAGCCCCAGCTATGGAAGAGAAATCCTGCTTGATGAGAGTCCACTTTGGCTTCAGACCTCTAGATAGACCTACCACCAGTAGACCGCCCCCACTCACAAGGTGTCCAGCCAATCTATCTCATGCCCAACCTCCCATCCTTGTTGCCAGGTCCTATTCCTCAAATGCAGCAAAGATACCCTGCTGAAGCAGAGGCCACACTTCCACTGACCAGAAGAACTTCAAATAGAGTGCCTCCCTGTGGATCCCCTCACTCTTTTGGTGCCACACATCACATACCCAATTACACACCCCATTCTTATCACCATGTTCCAACACTCAAATTAGTCAGAGACCCTCTGCTCAACCACAGGCCACACTAACTAGAAGTCTAGAGGGGGTGTGGATTCCAAGGAACAAAATACTCATCCACCAGAAACAAACTTAGAAATTGCCACATAAACCAATAATCACCTTAAGCCCAGATGTGTAGATGCCATCATAAGAACACAATCAAGAATAGCTAAGGCAATATGTAACCACCAAACTCCAGCTATCCTATTACAGCAAAGGTGAAAACAAGAAAATGATCATAAAAAACAAACTTTATGGACCTGAGTGAGGTCCTTAAAGAGGAAATGAACACATTCCTGAATGAAATAAAAAAATCAACAAAATTTGATGAAATGATTAAATCTCTCTTTTAAAAAAGCAAATAAAAAATAAACAACTGAAAGAAATGAACAAAACTGTTCAAGACCAGAAAATAGAAATAGAAGAAACAAAGAAAACAGTAAAGGTGGGAATCCTGGAAATGGAAAATCTAGGTAAGTGAACAGGACCTACAGATGCAAACATCACCAATAGAATACAAGAGATGTAAGAGAGAATCTCAGGTATTGAAAGATAGAAGAAGCAGATGCAAAGAAAATATTATATCCAAGATTTTTCTGGTATAAAATATCCAGGAAATCTGGAACATTATGAAATAGCAAACTGAAGAATATTAAGACTAATGGAAGAAGAAACCCAGTTCAAAAGCCCAAAAAATATTTTTAACAAAATCATAGAAGAAAGTATCCTAACCTAAAGAAGGAATGCCTATAAAGGTATGAAAAGCTTACAGACCAGCAAATACACTGGAACAGGTAAGAAATTTCACTTGCCACATAATAATTAAAACAGTAAACATACAAAACAAAGAAAGAATATTAAAAGTTGTGTCTTAGTCAGGGTTTCTATTCCTGCACAAACATCATGACCAAGAAGCAAGTTGGGGAGGAAAGGGTTTATCCAGCTTACACTTTCCACATTGCTGTTGATGACCAAAGGAAGTCAGGACTGGAACTCAAGCAGGTCAGGAAGCAGAAGCTGATGCAGGGGCCATGGAGGGTGCTGCTTACTGGCTTGCTTCCCCAGGCTTGCTCAGTTTGCTTTCTTATAGAACCCGAGACTAGAAGCCCAGGGATGGTACCACTCTCAAGGGGCCCTCCGCCCTTGGTCACTAATTGAGAAAATGCCTTACAGCTGGATCTCATAGGGGCATTTTCTCAACTGAAGCTCCTTACTTTGTCATAACTCCAGCTTGTGTCAAGTTGTACAAAACCTGCCAGCACAAGCTGCAAGGAAAAAATGACCTAGTAACGTATAAAGGCAGATGTGATGGTTTATATACGCTCAGCCCAGGGAGTGGCGCTATTAGAGAGTATGGCCTTGTTGAAGTAGGTGTGCCACTGTGAGTGTGGGCTTTAAGACCCTCATCCTAGCTGCCTGGAAGTCAAGTCTTCCACTAGCAGCCTTCAGATGAAGATGTAGAACTCAGCTCTGCCTTCACCATGCCTGCCTAGATGCTGCCATGTTCCCACCTTGATGATAATGGACTGAACCTCTGAAACTGTAAGCTAGCCCCAATTAAATATTGTCCTTATAATGTTGCCATGGTAATGTTGTCTATTAACAGTAGGAAAACCCTAATTAAGACAGAAGTTGATACCACGAACTGGGGTACTGCTGTTATAGGTCTGACCATGCTTTTGTTTGGAAGAATGTGGATTTGGAAATCTGTGGAATGCTTTAAATGGGGCTTAATGGGCCATCCTAGTGGGAATATGGAAACTTTGTTAACGCAAGTGATTTGAATTGTGTGGACCTGTCGAAGAAATTTCAGTGGAGAATATGAATATGTGGACTAGAGACTGTTTTTGTGGTATTTTGGTGAAGAATATGGCTACTTTTTGCCTTTGTTTGAAGAGTCTACCTAAGGCTAAGTTGAAGAGATTCAAATTAACTGATTTCACAATTAAGTCAGAAATGCCCCTCATAGACTTTGTTTTCTGGTTAAGTCTCATGAAGTGCATTATAAACAAGAATAGCAAACTGAGAAACTAAAAATATAAAATATAAGGTTTGAGATTCAGGCATGGTGCTACACACCTTTAATCCCAGGAGATAAAGCCAAGCCAAGCCTCTGAGTTCAAGGACAGCCTGAGACAGAGCAAGTTCTAGATGACAAAAAGCTTAAATCCAGGTGTGGTTGTACACAATTTTAATCCCAGCAGCTAGGCATATAGATCTCTGAGTTCATCGTCAATCTACAAAGCAAGATCCAGGACAGCCAAGCTTAGGCAGTGAAGGAGTTGGAAAAGAGGAAGGTAGTGATAATGTAATACAACAAGGTGGGGAGGGGATGTTCTAGCTCCAGCAAGCAACAGAACTCAGCAGCTTCAGCCATGTGCCTCTGACTTTAGAGTCAAAAGAAGGAGACTACTAGGACAACTGATGCTGGTTAGTGGGAGCTAAGAAATTAGTGGTGATTAAGAAGAGCCCAGCAAGCATCTCTGAGGTGAAATCTTCTGGGAAGTGTTTTCTGAGAGCACAAATAAGCTGTGTTCCAGAGATAACCAAGGCTATACCTCACGCTGCAGCTATACTTGGTAATGTGTAAAAGTCACCCAGGTGGTACTGCTCTTGAAGCATGAAGGGGTCATGATGAACAGCTGAGGCTTGGCACTGTGAGAGGACATGGAAGGCCATTAGTGAAGGTGCAGCCTCAGTGGCAGTTGACAGCTCAGGACTGAAGGGGTCATGCAAAGGAGTTGAGGCTTGGTACCATAAAGAGAGCCTATGAGAGGCTATTGGTGAAGCCTAGTTGCAGTGGAAGACCACAATATATTGGAGATGCCAACCATGGGATGATTACCAATAACAGTAGGAGCAGTGGAGTAGATCAGTCTAAGCTTAGAGTGCTATAAACGTCAGAGCTGGAAAAGTGAATCAAGCCCTTTGGAGGAGCCCAGAAGATCATGAGTGGATCCCAGACATTGAAACAAGAAGCTATTTCATTGAAGTTGCTTTGGAGACCCCAAGATGTTCAAGATGCCAGAGCTGTGGTCTATCTGCTAAGGAAAGTTGCTAACATGGAGTGGAAACAGCCCAGGAGAAGACAGCCTGGCTACAAAGTCAATTCCAGGACAGCCAGGGATGCACAAAGTAATCCTGTCTTTATAAAACAAAAAAATAAAAGAATTAAAAATGAGTTTTAACATAAGTACCATGAATGGGTAGACAGTTCTTCCCCAGAATAATGAGTGCCTGGCATGAGATACCTCCTTATAAGTTCACTGAAATTCCTGAGTCCTCCCAGACAACACAGGCTGTCATCATTGATCTTAGGCTGTGACTGTATACGCTAGGCACTATTTCAGAATAGACTATACATATCCTTATGTGTTTATCTGCTGGTGGTTTTTTCGAGCTCTAGTAAATGGCCCTACACTGATCCCCCCTTATGCATTGTACTCCTATATGCTTAAGGGGCCATAATTTAACAAGGCCCCTACCCATATAAAGAGAGATATAGGCAACTAATGGCTGCTGAGAGAGGAAGAATTAGTCTTTTCCAGGGATGACTCCTTTGCTAGGTTCATCATTCCAAGTGCTCAGCCATACACACACACACACACACACACACACACACACAAGAGCCACACTAAATGGACTCAGTGAGTTGTACTTACAGACAAACAATTCATCTGTGTGTAACAATAATTAAAGAAGAGATAATGTCATTGAGAGTGAATGGGGGAAGACATGGGAGGTATTGAATGTGGAGGAGGAACAATGGAAATACTCACATATGAAATTCTCAAAAAGTTTTAAATATAAAGAGAACAAAAAGTTGGTTGAAATGTGTTTTGGATGATATCTGGGGAACTGACAGGGGAAATAGTGTGTAGATGTGATCAAAATTTGTCATATACATGTATACATTTCTCAATGAATAAATAGAGAGAGAAAGAAAGAAAGAAAGAAAGAAAGAAAGAAAGAAAGAAAGAAAGAAAGAAAGGAAGAAAGAAAGAGGAAGGAAGGAAGGAAGGAAGGAAGGAAGGAAGGAAGGAAGGAAGG
>NW_021604640.1:1462975-1501183 GCF_004785775.1 Grammomys surdaster | reverse complement strand
AGGAAGGAAGGAAGGAAGGAAGGAAGGAAGGAAGGAAGGAAGGAAGGAAGGAAGGAAGGAGTTTGTTGCAGTCCACAAAGATGAAAAGGAGTTGGAGATATAAAAAGACTGCTTTGATGTCAGACATGAAGATGCAGAGTTTGAAATTTGTCTAGCTGGTTTCCTGTCTTGCTTTGGGGATTACAGTTAAGTGATTGGATGAATCTCAGAATAGACCTTGAACTTTGGAATTTTAACATTGTTGAGACTGATATAGACTATGGCGGCTTTGGAAGTTGTACTAAATGTTTTTCATTATGTTAGGTTTAGGTATGACTCCCATAGACTCATATGTTTGAACAAGCCTATAGAGGCCAAGGAGTGGAATGTGATGGTTTGTATATAGTCAGCCCAGGGAGTGGCACTATTAGAAAGTATGGCCCTGTTAAAGTAGGTATGTCACTGTGGGTGTGGGCTTTAAGACCCTTATCCTAGCTGCCTGGAAGCTAGTATTCTGCTAGGAGATTTCAGATGAAGATGTAGAATTCTCAGCTCCTCTTATACCATGCCTGCCTGGATGGTATCATACTCCCACCTTGATGATAATGGACTAAACCTCTGAACCTGTAAGCCAGCCCCAATTAAATGTTGCCCTTTATAAGAATTTCCTTGCTCATGTTGTCTGTTCACAGCAGAAAAATCATAACTAAGATAGCCAACCTGGAAGAATTACACCTTACTACTCAAAGGAGACTCAAAAATCCAGAAGGTCCTATAGAAATGTGTTACTGTGAGAGTGTACAGATTACAGGTACATGAAACTTTCAATCACCAGGGATGGAGAAAGTAATACGTTCCAAAATAAAGTAAAATTTAAACAATTCTATCCAAAAAATCCATCTCAACAAATATTACTAGAATGAACGACACAATCCAAGGAAGTTAACTCCACACATAAAAATATAGGAAATAAATAAGGTCACATTAGTAAAATTAAAATACAGGAAAGATACACACATAAACACGCATGCACACACACATATACACACACACACACATGCACACATACCAACAATATCCACACCTCAGTAACCACACCACTATTTCAAAAAACAAGACCACAACAACAGCAACAACAACAAACAACATCAAAAGAGGGAATAACCATCACTGGTCATTGGTATCTCTCAATACCAATTGTTTCCAACCCAGCAATAAGAACACAGACTAATGCAAAGAATGTGAATACAGGATCTACTCTCCTGCTGCATAGAAGGAACACATCATAATGTCAAAGATTTTAGCTCAGAGTAAAGTTCTGGTAAAATATTTCTAAAGAAAATGGACCTAAGAAACAAGCTAAGCTGGTGTAGCAATCCTAATATCTAATAAAATAGATTTCAAATAAAAATTAGTCAAAAGAAACAGGGGAAGAGATTTCATATCATTAAAGAAAATATTCACCAAGATGACATTTAAGTTCTTATTATCTATGCACCAAGCACAAGCTCACACATGTTTGTAAAAGAAACATTACTAAAGCTTAGACTACATATTCATGAATCAAGAGTGGAGCACATCATTACTTGGCTTTCATCAATTGACAGGTCATCCAAACAAAAATTAAACAGAGACATACTAGAGCTAATATATATTATGAACCAAATGGACCTAACAGATAACTACAGAACATTTCCCTCAAATATAAAAGACTGTACTTTCTCATAAGCATATCATAGAACTTTCTCCAAAATTGACAACATATTCAGTCATAAAGCAATTATAAATATGTATGAGAAAATTGAAATATCATCCCACCCTGCATGGTATCAAACCACTATAGATTACGGGTGCATTTCAACAATGGAAAGACTGCAAACTCATAAAACCTGAATAACTCTACAGAATGACCACTAGGTAGAGGTAAAAATACAGAAATTAAAGCCTTCCTAGAATTCAATGAAAATGAATGCACAGCATACACACATATATGCGACACAAAGAAAGCTGTGATAAAAGGAAATTCACAACAGTAAGTCCCTATATTATGGGATGTAGGTACATGGATCTGGGGAAGAGGATATTTGAGGGAGGGGACTGGGAGGAGTCAAAGGAGTAGAAACTTCAAATGCATTGTATGAGAGAACAGTAAATTAAATGCAAAAAATTTAAAAAAAAAATGAACAAGCAAAAGCAGACTAAAGATTTCACTAAAAGGTTCATATAACTGATAAGTACATTGAGGAAAGTAGCAGGATACAAAGTTAACATACACATATCAGTAGCTTTCATATATACAAATGACTAATATTCTGACTAAGAAATCAGGAAAGCAGTTGCTGGGAGCCTCCCAGTCCAGAGAGAGTAGTGGCAGAGGCACAGAGTAGGACTTTGGTGATGGTTTTAAAGTCTGAGGGTCTCAGGGCTTTCTAGCTTTCTGACCTGTACTGCAATGCTCATGATGACTTGTAAAGAGTCCTAAACACATTCTTGCTCTCTCTGAGAATAAAAGACTGCTGGTTTAGGTGATTAACACCTGTAGCCTAACAGTAGAGGATTAAGCAACATGGCCTTTGTTCTATCTCAGCAAGAACTGTGCAGCTCTTTCAGCCTGTTAGTTGGAAGTCTCAGGAAGAAAAAGACACTTACAGAAGTGATTATAGAGTTTATTACTAAGTTGTAAAAGGTTTCCTATGAAGGTTATCTACAGGGAAAATCGAAAAGATCCTAAGTGGGGAAAAGGAAAAATTCTAGTAAGGGAAAAATTCTTCTAAAGGAAAATATTCTCCTAGGTGGGGGAAAGGGAAAAGATTCTCTTTTTCTCTTTGTCTTCAGTACTTACAGGACTTATAAATATTTCAGAATACATGATCACATGTTACAAAGTTCATCACAATTTCACACCAAAAATCAAATCATAAATTGAAATAGAAGTTTACAACAGTGAATGTTTACATTTATATCCATTAGGAGTAATTATCTGGCTAAACATCCACCACCTGTCTAGCTCCACAGGTTCACTGAAGGTTTAAAACCATAACTAAGTTATTAGTGAAGTTTTGTATAGATAAATCCAGTCAATATTTTACCTTCCGTATTCCTTTATTTATGACCTTTGGTTAATTGTTTTACAACCTCTTGGAATATGCTCTGAGTAGGAGGAAGTCTGGTTACTATCTAAGAGCAATTAACTGGTGACACTTGGGAGACTGGCAGATTTCTCATTGCAATTTTGACAATCTGAAAAGTACCTAATAGCAGTCCCATTATAAAAGAACATACTAATCACAGATATATTTTTAGTAATTCTTATAGATTCTTCATTAAGACTTAAGAAGTCATCTATTTCTCTATATAGCATCACTACAAGAAAGTACATCTTCACGGATCTGCAGAGATCTGCTCCAAACAGTTGTGCTATTACATAGTGATTGTTATATATGTTTAATAATAACAGGAAAAGCATATTAATAGCAGCAATCTTTCCTAAAATGAATCCCTTACAACCTTGCTAAATAAGGATGCATCTGTCACAGATTGTAAAAAAAGACACTTAGAGAAGTGATTATAGCATTTATTACTAAGTTGTAAAAGGTTTCCTATGAAAGATATCTAAGGGGAAAGTTGAAAAGATCCTAAGTGAGGAAAAGGAAAAATTCTAGTAAGGAAATTCTAGTAAGTCACAGATTATAAAATAATCCAAAGCAGGCCATTTCAGGATGATCATTAGTTATTAGGTTGTCCCATTATGGCTCCTGACATGCATTCCCATTCAAAATAGCCTCAAAGAATTAAAATATCTTTGAATAAATCTAAACAAGGAAGTGAAACATTTGTACAATGAAATCTCATTCAATTATCCTCTTCACAAGATTCAGTGTTCTGTTTCCCTTAGGGAAAATGAACAGGCTACCCAAGATTATCAATAGAACAGGACAGAGTAAGATGCAAGAAGACTAGGCACAAACCCTCATACCAAGGCTGAACAAGGCAACTTGATAGAAAGAAAAAGGGACCCAAGAGAAGGCAAGAGAGTCAGAGTAACCTACTCCCACTGTTAAGAGTCCCACGAATACACCAACCTAACAACTATAACATATTTGCAGAGGACCTAGCACAAGTCCATGCAGGCTCAATAATTGCCACCTAAGTCTTTATGAGCTCCTAGGAGCTCTGCTTAGCTGATTATTTAACTAAGACTTCTTTAGCTTTAACACAAAAAAATACACATTAAAGATGATACCAGAAAATGTAAACATCTTTCATGATCATGGATTAGTATGATATTGTAAAAGCATCCATCAAAACAAAAGCAGTCTACAGATTCAAAGTAATCCCCATCAAAAATCATAATAAAATTCTTCACAGAAACTGAAAACACAACAATAAATTTTGTGTAGATACACCAATCAGAATGGCTATGATCAAAAATTCACAGCACATGTGGAGAAAGAGGAATACCCCTCCATTGCTGCTGGGATTGAAAACTGGTACAACCACTCTGGAAATCAATCTGGCGGTTCCTCAGAAGATTGGAAATAGTTCTACCTGAAGAGCGAGCTATACCACTCCTGGGCATAGACCCAAAAGATGTTCCAGTGTATCACAGGGACATATGCTCTGCTATGTCCGTAGCAGCCTTATTTGTAATAGCCAAAAGCTGGAAATAACTCAGATGTCCCTCAACAGAAGAATGGATACAAAAAATGTGGTACATTTACACAATGGAGTACTACTCAGCTATTAAAAACAATGAATTCATGAAATTCACAAGCAAACGGATGGAACTTGAGAATATTAGCCTGAGTGAGGTAACCCAGACACAAAAGAACACAATGGTATGTACTCACTGATAAGTGGATATTAGTCAAAAAGTTCAGAAGTCCTACAATACAACTCACAGATCATATGAAGCTCAACAAGAAGGAAAGTCAAAGGTGCATGTTCCAATCTCACTTAGAAAGGGGAACATAATAATCAATAGGAGGTAGAGAGAGGAAGGAATCTGAGTGGGAAAGGGAAGGGGTAGAGAAAAAAGGGACAGAATCATGTATGAAGGGCAACAGGAGAGAAGCCCAGAGGGCTAGGAAAATAATGGAAATATGCAGCAGTATGAGGTGGGAGGGGCTGGAGGAAACTTCTAGAAAGTCCAAGACACCTGGGATGTAAGAGCCTCCCATGACCCAATGGGGATGACCTTAGCCCAAATATCCAACAGTGGGGAGATGAACCCTAAGGAGACCACCTCCAGTTGATAGACATGGCCCCCATTTGAGGCATGAAGCCACCCATCCATCTTCAACATTTTTCACTCAAAATTGTTCCTGTCTGAAGGAAATGAAGGGAGAAAAATGGAGCAGCTACTGAAGGAAAGCCCACCCAAAGACCAGCCCAACTTGGGATCCATCCTATGTGCAGACATTAAACCTGGACACTATTACTGATGCCATGTTGTGCTTGCAGATAGGAGTTTAGCATATCTGTCCTCTGACAGGTTCTACTAGCACCTGACTGAGACCGATGCAAACACCTACAGCCAACCATTGGACTGAGGTTGGAAACTCCCATGGAAGAGTTAGGGAAGGACTGAAGGAGCTGAAGGAGATTGCTACCCCATGGGAAGAACAACAGTATCGACTAACTCCTCAGAGTTTCCCAAGACTCCTTATATTTCCCAGAGACTAAGCCACCTACCAAAGAGCATGCATGAGCTGATCTGTGGTCCCTGCTACATATGTAGCAGAGGACTCCCTTTTCTCATCTCAGTGGGAAAGGATGCTCTTAATCCTGTAGAAACTTGTTGTTCCAGGGAAGGGGTATGCTAGCTGGGTGAGGATGGAGAGGGTGGGTAAGTGGGTGGGGGCACACCCTCCCAGAAGCAAAGGAGAGGGGGGTTGTGGTAGAGAACTCCTGGAGGGGGGAATATGAAGGGTAACAACATTTGGAATGTAAATAATTAATTTAAAAAAAATAATCATATAGAAATACAAAAGCAAAGCAATGACAAAAACAGTCTTCAACAAGAAAATTGCTGGTGATATTATCACACCAAATTCCCAGGTATTCTACTTTTTTCTAAAATTGGTTGTTTTATTTATTTACATTTCACATGTTATCCCCTATCTTAGGGTTTTACTCCTGTGAACAGGCACCATGACCAAGGCAAGGCTTATAAGAACAACATTTAATTAGGGATGGCTTACAGGTTCAGAGGGTCAGTCCATTATCCTCAAGGTGGTAGCATGGCAGCGTCTAGGCAGGCATGGTGCAAGAGGAGCTGAGAGTTCTACATCTTCATCTGAAGGCTGCTAGTGGAAGACTTACTTCCAGGGTGAAGTGTCTTGTAGTCCACAACTGTGGGTCCCCAGTTGCAGAGGGTGTCCCATGACGATCTCCCAGCTAAGGACAGAGTGAGAGGAGGGAGGGTCTGCCACTATCTCTGCTACTGTCTCTGTCTGTGTCTCCACTGTCCATTGATCTCCAGCCAGGCCTGTCTCTCAGCACTGAGCCAGCCCGGGGTGGGCCAATAGGAAGCCTAGCTGGCAAGGAAGCAGCTTGGTGTCCCAGGAAGATTCTGGGAGAGCAGATCTCTCCCCAAGTGTTACAGCTCTAGTGTTACAGCTCTTGTGACAGAAACTCTCTGGACACCAGGATGATTCTGGAACACACCTTTACTTCTCCAGAATAGAGCCTTTATATACAGTTTCAGGGTGGGTTAGGGTCTGGCAGCAGAAAACGCCTATTGACTTGGTCTGAGAGCTTAGAGATACCTCATCTACATGTGGGAGAGCCTGAGGCACTGTTCCTCATGACCTCTCTGGGAGGGGTTGTGGAGGGCTAAAGCTGAATGAAAAGAACCAGGGCCTGAGGGCAAAAGCTGAACACCTGCTGTCCAGATAATGGTCCAGGGTTCAAGACTTGCTCAACCAGATACCCAGCTGCTTCTCCCAGCCCAGCACCCCACAACTCCCCATTTTTCTTTTATAAAGGAAAGGTGTCATTAGAATAAGTGTCTCTTATGTTGGGAACAGTTTGATACTGAATCAAGACCCAATTGGTAATTACCTTTGTAATGTTATTTATCTGTTGTTTTAGAAACTGAATGAGGCAGGGTGTCAGGAGAAGTAAAGCTCTAATGGCTAGTATGGGGCCAAGGAGGGGAAGAATCTAAGTCATCAAGGGGTTAGAGTATCAAGGGGTAGGGGTGTTGGGATTATAATGTGTCTGGAGGTTTTCCTGGAGCGCTTTGAGCATTTGTATATCTTGTTTTACCAGCCCAGATTCATTGACATAGAAGCAACATTCCTCCCCCAGCAAAACACAAGTAGGTGTTAGGAAGGCTAGGGAGAGGCTTGGCGGGAGTCGAGAGTTAATTTTTGAGGGAAGGAAAGTATAGGTTTGAGGGGGCATATTCAAGTAAGTGAAATCTCTGTTTTTAAAAATGTAATGTGAAGAATAAGTTGGATTTTGTGAGGGGTTATTTTGAATCTTAGAGCAGATAGGGGAAGGTATTAGCTAGTCTTTAAGTTGGGAGGGGGAGGCGGAAGCATCTCTCTATACTAAAATATCATCTATGTAATGATAGATGTTTAGCCCATTGTCTAAATAGGGTTTTAAAGCAGTGGCTATAGTCTCTTGACAAATGGTAGGACTGTAAGCCATTTTCTGGGGAAGAACAGTCTATTTATATCGTGAGTCTGGGCCAGAGTTGTTAGTGGGGGACACTGAGAATGTAAAACTTTTACAGTCTCAGGGGTGGAGAGGGATGGAAAAAAAGTAGTCTTTTATGTCTATTGTTAATAGGGGAACATTGGCAGGAATAGCTGAGATGTGGGGTAACCTTCTTTGTGGGGAGCCCCAGATTCTCATGGTTTTGTTAATTGTCTTTAAATCTTATAATAGTCTCTACCCCCCTGAGCTCTTTTTTATAGCAAATACAGGGGTGTTGTATGGATTGTGGGAGGGGCAGATGTGTTGTAGAGACAGCTGCTCCTCTACGAGTTCTCTGAGGGCCCTAAGTTTTTCTCTTGATAGAGGCCACTGTGGGACCCAGATGGCTTCGTCAGAGAGGCAATCAAGGCATGGAGTATTAAATCTAACAGTGGCCCCTAGAATTGGGGGTGATTTGGAAGAGGGTTTTTTTGGGTCTCTGTGGGTATTTTCTTCATAAGTAATATCTTCTATCCTATTGTGGTGTCTTTTCGGTTGGGTGGTAAGAACCACGTCTAAGGCCTGTAAGATATCTCTCTCTAGAAGATTGGTGGTTACTTGAGCCACCAGGGGGCGTATGAGGCCTGTAGCCCCATCTGGGTCTTCTCACCTATAGGTCTGTTTGGTGATATATGTGTGAGAAGTATCCCCTATGTCTAGGAGCTGGGGCCCAGGGATCAGTTGTCAGTCTTGTGGGACCTCTTGTTGTCTTAAGATTGTCTTATCTATCTAAGTATCAATAAGACACTTGAATGGTTTATCATCTATAATTATCATCAGTTAATGGTTAACTTTGGATGGGAGCCTTCTGAGATGTTGGACACCTATAAGGCTTCTACGAGAGTAGTTGTCTCTCTTACTGTCGGGGCTGAGAGTTGTCCCGTTTGAAGTTTAAAGGCTCTAGTGGCTTATCATCTTTATCATATCAAGCAGTATAGTGTCTCTTCTAGTGAAAACCTTTTTTGTAGGTGGGGGAAATGACCTTAGGGGGGTTAGAATCTATTATAGGAGGGGAGTTTAGTGGGCATTCATCTTTCTAATGTCTTGTCTCTCTATATTTGAAGCAGATTCTCTTTGTTTTTATTGTTGTCACGAATGTCTGAGCTATAGATGTAACCTGGTGTGATGTGGTTCTTATTTTTCAGGTTGTCACTATCTACCTATCATGATGTTCTTCTAGCCTAGACTCAGAAGTCATGTCTTCCCAAACAATGGTTTTGAGAAGAAGGTCTCTAGCTGTGGGGTTGGAGACTTTTCTTTCTAAGCTCATTTTAGTTTTGAGAATAAAATCAGATAGGGATTCTCTAGCCTTCTGATGGAGGGAGAGCAGGGAGTAGGCAGGGTCTTGTGACCCTGAGGGTAGAGTGAGCCTATTTTAGGCTTAAATGGCACAGAAGCAGACTTGTTCATAGTATCTTGTTGGCTGAGTTGTCTGTTGTGTTTCAGTAGAGATATCTTCCTGGCCAAATAGTTTCTTAAAACCCCATGGGGTATCATCGCCCCTTTCCTGATTTTGTCTGACTTGTTGAAGACATTCATCACGAAAGTAAGTTTCTCACTCTAGAAACATTGGGCCAGGAAGAGCAGAACGGCAAATATGTCTCTAATCTTGAGGGGTGTTTAAGTTGGCAATATGGCTCTGTAGGAGAGACTTTGTCTAGGGTGTATGAATGTCATCTTTTTTCACCGCTTGTCTGAGTTCTTTTAGGTCTGAGGCTTGGAGTGGGTACCAGTTAAGTGATTTAGCTCGAGTGGGGTTGATATTAACTGGGAATGTTCGAGCAGTTTGGATTTCAAGTTCTGTATCAGACTCTTGAGTAGCATGGGAGGTGGGGTTAGTTTTCACATGAGAGTCTCTGAAATTGTAGAGTTGTTGAGTGGTTGAGGGTTAAGTATAAGGGACTATGGAATTTTGCAGGGTTTTATCTGAAGGTCTCTCATTTCTGTGGCTTGGAGAAGGGGGAGGGGATTTATCTTTCTTTGGTAGAATGGGAGTTGGTGGAGTAAGGGCAGAGGCAGGTGAGAGCTCCTTTGGTATTTTAATGGAACCTTGCCTTTGAGAGGGGGAGGGAGGGGCAGGAGGAGCAGATGGTTTGTTTGGCATTTCCTCCAAGGCATAAGGGGTGAGGGGTCGGTAGATAGATTGTATCTCTCTTATTAGTTGAGTAAGGGCTTCCAGGTATGAAATAGGGTGATTTTTGGGACCTTGATCTTTGGGTTCATTTGACTGATGGGGCTCAGGAGCTGTATTGTTCTCAGTCTGTCCAATTTTAGATGGCCCTATAAATTGTCCAACTGCAGCTAAGATCGGCAAAAACTCACAAGGAGGTTTTTTATCTCTGTTTTTGATAAGAGAAGCTACTCTCTTTTATGAATCTGGACTGTAAATATTTTCTTCAGCCATGTATGGCAATATCTGAAGGACTTCCTCCCAAAACAAGGAAGCTTGTTTCTTGGTTATTTTTATCCCATGGGACTTTAGTAGGGCACGTATTTGTCTGGCCTGGGGTGATTTTTTTATGTGATGTTGAGTTGTCCATGACAGAAAAGAGGAGAAACCCTTTGTCCAAAGGGAACATTCCCTTGGCCTATTGGCTTTGAGGGATTCCACAAAGGCACAAAACGCTAAACCTTAACCACAGATTTAAAGATACTGGCAGCCGCCCTGTGGCTTTTAAATGGCTGCTGTGTTACCAGATTTTTTCTTTTTGTTTTAAAGAGAGTCTAGATAGAGGGTCTTTGCCAACACCCGTTGTGGGCTGTCGGGAATCAAGCAGAGGCTGGAGGAACCTTCAACCAACACCAGAGAGTAGCTCTGGCCAGAAGGCATCAGTTGTTCCTTTGGTTTATTTAAATCCATGTGATGGCTCTGACTGAAAACACAGGAGGAAATAACAGGTTGCTTGTCTTCAGAGTTAGGGGGCTCACCTTTCTGCTGTATCAGTTCCTGTGGCTGCATGGCTGTTCAATGCCCTACATTTGGGACGCCAGCTGTGGGTCCCCAGTTCCGGAGGGTGTCCCATGATGATCTCCTGTCTGAAGACAGAGTGAAAGCAGGGAGGGTCTGCCACCGTCTCTGCCACTGTCTCTGTGTCTCCACTGTCCATTGGTCTCCAGCCAGGCCTGTCTCTCAGCACTGAGCCAGCCCGGGGTGGGCCAATAGGAAGCCGGCTAGCTGACAAGGAAACAGCTTGGTGTCCCAAGAAGGTTCTGGGAGAGCAGATCTCTCCCCAAGTGTTACAGCTCTAGTGTTACAGCTCTTGTGACAGAAACTCTCTGGACACCAGGATGATTCTCGAACACACCTTTACTTCTCCAGAATAGAGCCCTTATATACAGTTTCAGGGTGGGTTAGGGTCTGGCAGCAGAAAACGCCTATTGACTTGGTCTGAGAGCTTAGAGATACCTCATCTACATGTGGGAGAGCCTGAGGCACTGTTCCTCATGACTGATGGTCATAGACCTCTCTTTGGGAGGGGTTGTGGAGGGCTGAAGCTGAATGAAAAGAACCAGGGCCTGAGGGCAAAAGCTGAACACCTGCTGTCCAGATAATGGTCCAGGGTTCATGACTTGCTCAACTAGGTACCCAGCTGCTTCTTCCAGCCCAACACCCCACACACAACCACAGTGACACACCTATTCTGACAGGGCCACACCTTCTAATAGTGCCACTCCCTGGTCCCAGCATATACAAACCATCATATCCCTATTACCAATTTCCACTTTGCAACTCCCCTACTTCTATGAGGGTGCTCCCCTACCCAACCACCCACTTTAACTTTTAGAAAAATCAATATTTTTTATTCATTTTACATTCTGATCACAAGGTTGCTTCCTTCTTTTCTCCAGTCCTGCCCCTCACACATGCCGACTCCTATTCCTTCCTCTCCTTCTTATCAGAGAACCCAACCAGGCATATATATTTGTAGCACGGTTGACAACTAAGCACATCCTCTCCAACTGAGGTGAGGCAAGGCAGCCCATCTAGGGAAAAGGGATCCATGGGCAGGGAACAGAGTCAGAGAGCTCCTGCTCCAATTCTTGGGGGACCCATGTGAAGACCTACTGCACATCTGCTACATATGTGTAGGTGGCCTAGGTCCAGCTCATGCATGCTCTTTGGTTGGTGTTTCAGTCTCTGTGAGTCCCAATAGTCCCAGGTTAGTTGTCTCTGTATGTCTTCTTCTGGTGTTCTTGACCCCTCCAGCTCCTTGAGTCCTTCCCCCTACTCTTCCACAAAACTCCCTGAGCTCTACCAATTGTTTGGCTTTTTGTCTTTGCATCTGTTTCCATCTGCTGTTCAATGAAGCCTCTTAGGAGACAGTTATGCGAGGCTTTTCTGTCTGCAAGTATAGCAGAGTATCATTAATACTATTAGGGTTTTGTTCTCTTTACTTGGGGATAGGTATGGAGGTGGGCAAGTAATTGGTTGGCCATTCCCTCAATCTCTGCTCCATTTTTATCCATGTGCATCTTGTAGGCAAAGGTTTTATGAGTGGGTTGATGTAACCCTCTCTCCACTGTAAGTCCTGCATGGCTACAGGAGGTAGCCATTTCAGACTCCATATTTCCTGCTGTTAGGAGTCTCAGCCATGGTCACCCCCATAGACTCCCCCATCCAAGGTCTCTGGCTGATTTCCATTCTCTTTCCTAGCCATCTTCCCCTTCACTCTCTCCACATCTGACCTCACCTCATTTGTCTCCCTACCTCATCCCACTCAATCCCCTCCATCCAGTCATTTCTGATGTCTACTTTTTCTTTTTTTTATTGGACAGTTTCTTAATTTACATTTCAAATATTATCCCCTTTCCTGGATTTCCCCCATGGAAATCCCCTATCCCACGCCCTCCCTCTGCTTCCATGAGAGTGCCCCCAACCCATTCCTGCTTCCCCATTCTGGCACTCCTCTACACTGGAGCATCCACCTTTCACAGGAACAAGGACCTCTCCTCCCATTAATGCCCAACAAGGCCATCCACTGCTACATATGCAACTGAAGCCCTGGGTCCCTCCATGTATACTCTGATATATATTTTATTTCTCCTAAGTGAGATTCAAATATCCTCCCTTGGGCCCTCTTTGTCATTTAGCTTCTTTAGATCTGTGGATTGTAGCATGGTTATCTTATATTTTATGGCAAATATCTACTTTTAAGTGAGTACATACCTTGGGTGTGTTTCTGGGTCTGTGTTACCTCACTCAGGATAGTTTATATTTCCATCCATTTGCCTGTAAATTTCATGACTGTATTTTTAAGAATGCGTAGAAATCCAAATGTCCTAGGAATTATAACCCCAATCCACTAACTCAAAATCAAATGATCTTTATTTAGAACTGAATAAGTATTTCTCCCAACAATATTTCTAGAATTTCAGCTTTTAAAAACTACTCTTCCATAAGTTTCATATTTTTTTTTCTTGAAAACTTAAAATGAGACTTTCACAGCTATATTGGTTACATATTGGAAAAAGAATATCTACCTATTTTGAAAGGTGATACACTATTCATAACTAATCAATTACACAAATTATTCTTCCCTGAGAATTGCTCATCAGTTTTCACAACAAGCTGTCAATTGGTAGTTGGTCTTTGAGGTACTATTTGTGTGATATAATGTCAAAAAACCAAAAACAATTATTTTATTAGAGATATATTAGTTTTATCTTACTGCATTGTTGTTGTTAATTCTCAAGTAAAGGAATCTTTTCTCACAAAAATTTAATTTTCTTTATGATTTTCATGGACAGCATATCTTATTTATAAGGTAATATATGCTTCCATGTTGATTATTCAGTACATCTATTCATAGGCTATTCATACTCTGGTTGTCAGTATGGATGACATTTTCCATAATATAAAACACACTTTGACATTTATTTTTAGATTTGATGTACATCTTAACATAATGCCATAGAGAATATAATATGACATTTCAATATTTGTAGAGGAGGCAAAACTTATAGGAGATAGAAAAATTAGAGTTATTATACTTTGAACTGAAATCTTCTATTTATGTTCCTTTTTTAAATACTTACTACCCAGCTTGTGGAACTATTTTGAAGGATGTAGATTCTTCAAGTGGTAAGGCCTGGCTGGTAGAAATAGATTAGTAGGGACCTTTGAAGACCTTTGAAAACTTTGCTTTGGTGTGTTACAGACTGTAATTCCTGTATTCTTTCTGATCAGTGCCTCCTGTTTCTTGAAAATAAATAGAATGGCTCTGCCATACCCTCAAACCTAAGGAACTAAAATCATCTGAAACTATGAGCCATACAGACTTTTCTTTCATAAACGATTTCTGTCTGGTATTTTGTCATTGCAATGAGAAACATGTTTAATATCAAATTTAATTATATATCTCTCCATTGCCATCTTTTGATAATGATGTTCTGGAGTAGCATGCTATTCTAATTAACTAGCAATCAAGACTGTCAAAAAGGTTTAGTCAATATGGGCACTTGCTATTAATCCTGATATATTGAGTTGAACACCTGAGAACTACATGGTGGAAAAAAAACTCACTCCTGAAAGTTTTCTTCTGACCTCCACATGCATGCCATGACACATGCACATATCCTCACCCAATAAATAAATAATACTTATTTTTTTCTTGAAGCCTATGCTTTACTATCTATTGGAAAAGAATGTAGCTGTTAACTCTTATTTTTTAGGATTTTGTACATCTATACATTGAAAGGCAATGTGTACCCCCAGTTTCCCCTTTCTCATCTCTCCCATATGCCCCTGTCAAACCCTTCTCAAATTCATTCCTTTTTTTTAATTTCTCACTAAGTTTAATTAGTACTGCTCATATGTGCATAGATATGCGGTCTCCACTGTAGCATGAGAAACTTCTCAGGTGGTATATACGCAATAAAAAATTATTTTTCCTTCCTTAGTAACTATAAACTACCAAAATCCCATCAGTAAAGGATCAGGCCTGGAGATCATCTACCCCCACCTATGCTATGGATTTGGCTGGCTTGATCTTGTGTAGGTTCTTGTGCAGATAACCATAAATACTGTGAAATCATGACGATGATATCCATAAGAGAGAATTTCATAGCACTTCTTCCCTCTCTTTGTCTCATTCTTTCCACATCCACTTTCCCTATATTCCCTAAGTCTTGGTGAATGAGGAATGAATATAAATGTGTGTCCCCAGCTACACCAATTGTGGGCATATACCCAAACGATGTTCCACCATACCACAAGACACTTGCTCAACTATGTTCCTAGCAGCTTTATTCATAATAGCCAGAAACTGGAAACAAAGTAAACGTACTTCAAGCAAAGACTGGATAAATCAAATATGGTACATTTATTTACATAATGGAATATTATTCAGCTATTAAAAATAATGACATCATGGAATTTTGAGCCAAACTAGACAAGATAATTCTAAGTGAGGTAACTCAGACCTGTGGGGCCAGAGAGCCATGCAACTAGGGAAGCCAGGTGGCGCGAAAGTGAGCTCAAGACATGTCCAAACTCTGAAAATCTTTTCCTGAAACCAAAAAGAGTTAGGACTGTTTCCTCCTTGCTCTGAGACTGCCTGTCTCAGCACAGTAAGCCTTACAAGCCCCACCTCCTCCACCCTTAGGCGGTCACATAGCCTGGTGACCAGGTTTCAGGTTGAACTTCCTCTGTTTTTAGAAGGACACGCCCAGCAAGTACCTGGAATTCCTCTTCATGCAAATGAAGCATTCCTAGCACCTCAGCTTAAGCCAATTATATACACTCATCCCCAAACCTGTACTTGATTTCCAAGGTTTATATTGCCCTTGTTGACCCCGGTAAAGAGAACTGTACCATCTCCATAGAAGACTGTTTATCCTGAAGTCACACAGATCAAGATCCGACTAACCCACCCACCCGGCTAAGCTTCATTCCTTCCAGTCCAGCCCAGTGTACAAAAGTGCCTGAGTACCCTGAGGGAAAAGCAGACCCAGGCCAGCGAGGAGCGTGCTCAAGACCTCTGGTTTGATCAAGGAAGGAGCCGGCACAGACCCAGAAAGACGAATACGGTATGTTCTCATTTATAAGGGGATATTAAACAAAAAGTAAGGATAATCGCGATACCGTCCGCATACTAAAGGAAACTAAAGAACAAAGAGGGCTCAAAAGTAGATACTTTTATCTCACTGAGAATTGGAAATAGAATAGACATTGTGGTTGGAAGGGGGATGGGGCTGAATGGAGCTAGCGCGTTGAGAACGGGACCAGGACGGGTCGGGCACCTGGAGGAAAGAGGGAAAGAGTACTGGGAGAAACAATTAGAATTGGGGGACACCGATATCTTTTCAATGAGCTAGAATCCTAGGACAATGAAAAGTCCCAGGAGATTCCTAGAAATAGGACATATGGAGCCTGGAAACATGCATGACTTCCAAATAGACGGTCAGGGACACCAACCTAGCCACAAAACCTTTTACCTACAATTGTTTTTGAGAGTCCATTTAATTCATTAGAACATGATCAACACCTTTAGTAATCATTAACAAGGTTCATTTTTGAAGATGGAACATTTATACACATGCTTATCTTGAATTGTTTAGAGATTATTTTATTATTTTATTGGATATTTTGTTTATTTACATTTCAAATGTTATCCCCTTTCCTGGTTTCCCTTCTGCAAACCCCCTATCCCATCCTCCCTCCCCCTGCTTATATAAGGTTGTTCCCCCACACACCCATGCACTCCCACCTTACTTCCCTAGCATTCCCCTATACTGGGACATCAAGCCTTCACAGGACCAAGGGCCTCTCCTCCCACTGATGCCCGACAGGGCCATCCTCTGCTACAAATGTTGCTGAATATGTAAAGAGTTGGTCCTCTTTGGTTGGAGGTATAGTCCTTGGGAGCTCTGGGGGTCTGGTTGGTTGATATTGTTGTTCTTCCTATGGGGTTGCAGACCCCTTCAGCTCCTCTAGTCCTTGCCCTAACTCCTCCATTGGGGTTCCCGAGCTCAGGCCAATGATTGGCTGCGAGCATCTATCTCTGTATTTGTCAGGCTCTGGAAGAACCTTTCAGGAGACAGCTATATCATGTTCCTGCCAGCAAGCACTTCTTGGAATCAGCAATAGTGTCTGATTTGGTCCATATGGGATGGACCCCCAGGTGGAGCAGTTTCTGGATGGTCTTTCCTTCAGTCTCTGTTCCACTCTTTGTCCTCATATTTCCTTTAGACAGTAGCATTCTGGGTTAAAAATTTAGAGATTAGTACAAGGCCCCATTCCTCAACTGGGGGCCTTGCCTAATTTCTGCATATGGTCTCTATAGTTTCTCCCTCCCCTTGTTGGGTATTTCAGCTAATGTCATCCCTATTGGGTCCTGGGAGCCTCTTGCTTTCCTAGCATCTGGGACTTTCTGCTGGCTACCCTGAGTTTCCCATCCCCCATTGCTATACAATTCTGTTCAATTTCCTGACCCTCTGTACATCATCCCTGTCACCTCCCACACCTGATCCTGTCCCCCTTTTATTCCTCTCTCCCTCCTATTTTCCTCCCAAGTCCCTACTATCCTCTATGTCATGTCAGTCTTCTAAGAAAGACTGAAGCATCTAGACTTTGGTCTTTCTTCTTGAACTTCATATGGTCTGTGAATTGGATCTGGGGTATTGTGAGCTTTTGAGCTAATATCCACTTATCAGTTGAGTAGATTTCATGTGTGTTATTTGGTGATGGAGTTACCTCACTCAGGATAGTATTTTCTTGTTCCATCCATTTGCCTGTGAATTTCATCAAGTCATTGTTTTTAATTGCTGAGTAGTACTCCACTGTGTAAATGTACCACATTTTCTGTATCCATTCCTGTGTTGAGGGACATCTGGGATTGTTCCAGCTTCAGGCTAGTATAAATAAGACTGCTATAAGCATAGTGGAGCATGTGTCCTTGTTATATGTTGGAGCACCTTTTGGGTCTATGCCCAGGAGTGGTATAGCTAGGTCCTCAGGTAATGCTATGTCCAATTTTCTGAGGAACTGTCAGACTGATTTCCAGAGTGGTTGTATCAGCTTGCAATCCCACCAACAATGGAGGAGTGTTCCTCTTTCTCCACATCCTCACCAGCATCTGCTGTCACCTAAGATTTTGATCTTAGCCATTCTGACTGGTGTGAGGTGGAATCTCAGGATTGTTTATATTTGAATTTCCCTGATGAGTAAGGATGTTTAACATTTCTTTAGGTGCTTCTCAGCCATTCAAGAACGTAGCTACAAAACCTTTGACCTACAATTTGTACTGCCTATAAGATGTGCAGGGGAAAATCTGGAACAGAAATTTAGAGAATAGCCAGACAATGACTTATCCAGCTTGAGATGCATACTGTGAGAGGGAGATCACCATTGACACTGTTAATGATATTCTGGTATACTTGCAGACAGAAAATAGAGTAGCAGAGACACATAGTGAAACAGTATGCTGATTTTGGGAGTCCTGAAGAAGAGAAGGAGGTAGGATTGTAGGAGCCAGAGAGATCAAAAGAACACACAAGAAAACCTAAAGATTCAAGTAACCTAGGCCCATAGTGGCCTACAGAGACTGAACTGCCTAACCAAAGATCCTGCATTAGACTGCCCTAGGCCCTCTGTGCATATGTAATACTTGTATAGCTTGGTCTTAATGTGAGACTCCTAATAGCAGGATCAGGGGCCTGCTCTGACTCTGTTTCCTGCATTTGGGGCCCTTTCCTCCTACTGGGCTGCCTCTTCTAGCCTCAATAGGAGACGATGTACCTACTCTTCCTGCAACTTGATATGCCAATGCTGGTTGACACCCACAAAAAAAAAGACTAGGTATATGGGTACAAACATAAAGTCATAAGTATTTAGAAAGCCACTTGACAGCATGATCAAAAAACAATAGTAAGTTCTACCATAGAGCCTATAATGTTCCCAGCCATGGACTTTTGACCAGAATTACATTGCCAAGCATTAAATTGCCTCTAGTGAAGTATGTCTCCAATCCAACCAGTATGTTGCTAGCTAGCCCATGCTACTATCATATCAAAAGAAGTATTTTGCCTGGTAGGTCAATATTGCAATATCCAGGGTCCAGTTCTGGTTAAGACCAATGGTGTCTTTTCTGTTCCAACAGCCTGTATTATGAGAGGTAGTCAGCAGTGGGGGAGTGCCTCAGTCAGTTTCTTATTCACATCTCTATATTCTGTGGCTAAAATGTATACTATCTTCAGCAATAGTTTCTTAATATAGCTATGATTGCTAACAAAAGGCTATCAAATCACAGAAAGACATTGTGATAGTTTAAATATGCTTGGCCCAGGGAGTGGCACTATTAGGAAGTGTGGCCCTGTTGGAGTAGGTGTGTCATTGTGGGTGTGGGCTTAAGACCCTCACTCTAGCTGCCTGGAAGTCAATCTTCCACTAGCTGCCTTCAGATGAAGATGTAGAACTCTCAGTTCTGCCTGCATCATGCCTGCCTTGATGCTGCCCTGCTCCCCCCTTGATGATAGTGAACTGAACCTGTGAATTTGTAAGTCAGCCCAATTAAATGTTGTCTTTTATGAGAGTTGCCTTGGTCATGGTGTCTGTTCACAGCAGTAAAACCATAACTAAGACAGACATACATATGAGAATCTTAAGTGTACAATACTAATTGAAAGAATCCAAACTGAAAATACTACCCAGTACATGACTCCATCTCTGTGACATTTTGGAAATTCAAACCTACAAAGAGAATAAAAAGAGCACAGCCATTTTAACAGTTGACACCTATCATTATACATCTATCTAAACCCAAATTGAATGAATTTACAAGAACAACTCTTAAAGTAAACTACTGTCTTCAGATGATAAATATGTTTCTATAGTTTTATTAGTAGTGATAAATGTATCACTATGGTAGGTACAGGTTGCTGATACCAGTACAGGTTGTGCTTTTGTGAGCACAAAGAATCCATGGGAAATCGGTACTTCTCAATTTTTCTGTTAACATAAAAGTACTCTAAAAGTTCTATTTTATAAACCAACTTTGTCCACTCCAGACAACTTTGTAAACCAAGAAACTGAATTAATACTGACTGCTATTTTCTAAAAACAAAATAAGGAAAGCCCTGATAATTTAGGATTTTGAATTTATTTTTGTAAAGCCAATCACTGCTATTACTATAAGGATTATTTAATAGTCACAAATAATTTTTGGAAAATATTTTGTCTTTAAAAGATTATTTTCCTGATTGATTTTCTTAAGTCTATAGATTAAGCAATGAACTCATGTTGTTAATAAAAAGTACTATCATAATAATATTTGCACTGAATTCCATACTATGATTCCTCTGAAAAGTTGAATAATACAAGACCTTTTCATTTAATCTTGAGCGTAAGAACAGAATAAACCTGTGAGTTTGAATGGGGCCATCTTATTTTCATTGATCTTTGATGCCAACACAGTATTTCCTAATCAGTATGGTTAACTTTGTCACCAAATAATATTTATATCAAAATTTTTGTTTATATCAAATATATATCAAAATTTATTTGTTAAAGATTCCTTGCAACAATATTCATATGCATCATCAGTGTAAAACTTTATTAACTTGTAGGCCTCACATTAGATCACCTTATCAATTTTCCTAATGAAGTATAAATTTTAACATATTTTATTAATAGATTCCCTATATTCCTTATATGTCATTTTATGTATTCAGAAGATATTAAATTCCTGAAACTGAAAATGAAGTTGGTGACACTCCTATAATATTAAGAGATCCTAACATATAACAAGTAGGTAAAGCATACAAGTAGCATACATGTCTCTCTTGGAATTTCCTGCAGTTCACCTAATTCCAACAGACATTAATTATTCTACATAGTAGAATGAAGATTTTGCTAGACTCCAGGTTTTTGCAGGTATTCAATTTTGGTTTTGGTATTCTAAAATATTTGAGTCTAGGAAATAGATAAACCTCAAGAAGCTATTTGCTTTACTAACATTTCTGGAGTTTTAAAATTTGAGACCATGCAGTCCTATTTGCTTAATCTCTACATATGACCTTATGACTAATGGTGGGAATACTTGTAGACAATTACAAGTAGTGAGATATGTATCATTGGAAAATTAAGCGATCAGTCCTTCTCTTTTATGGCAACTCACTTGTAAAATAAAAATTAACAAAAGCATTCTATATCAAATCTGAGGGGAGTAACACCTCAGCGCCAAATTTCCTAAGTGATTTATTAACCTTCAGAATTGCTACCCTAAGACTCAATATTCCAATATTTGAATTTTGACAAGGATACTCAAACAATAATCAAATCACATCAGTAATATTTTAGTAGGAATTAGCACTCATAGAAGTATTTTCATTCAGCTCTTTGTCAATTGACTCAGATACAATAATGAATTATGAAGCCTCCAAGTATCCTTTCTAATGTGAAGTGTAGATCTGTAAGAAATAATTAAAAAGAAGAATGAGAAACACTTTACCTGTGTTGCAGCCTTCATTTATACTCTTATGTGGTCTTCTTAATCTATATTCTGCATGGACTTTGATTAATTTTCATTGTTAACTTGACACAAGCCACAGCTACCTAGGAAGAATGAACCTCAACTGAAGAATGGTCTCGATCACAATGGTCCATGACCTCATCTCTAACAAGGTGTTTTGATTGATGATTAATGTGGGAGTGACTAGAACACTGGGTATCATCGTCCCTATACAGGTGGACTCTGGCATATATGAAAGCAGAGGATACATCAATGAGAAAGAGAGCTATCAAGTAAGCAGTGTTCCTCTATAGTTACTACTTCCCTTCCTGCTTGAGTCTTCACTCTGATGAACTATTATCAGAAGTTTAAACAAATCCTTTCCTTCTCAAGTTGCTTTTTAGCTGTCACGCCAAGGGGGGGAAAAAAAAAACTAGGACAGCATGCATGCTTCATGCTTCCTATACTTCTATTTCTTCTGCTGTTCCCCTTTTCCATGTTTTCTCTCTTAATAGGAAACTGTCTTCCTCTCCCTTAACATGGTGATAATCAAGTTCACATAAAATTTCAAATCCCAATTTTCATTTGATTTTTATTTTCATTTCAATTTTTACTAAGTAAACCACCAGAGTACTATGTGGGCAAAAAGAATACAGCACTCCACAATACTCAACAATTGTCTCTTTTATTAAATTCTGCTTACTTAATAGCAGATCTCCAATTAACTCACCAAATACTTTGCCATATAGGGTAATCTATCAAATCCATGCCTGTTTGTACAATGGCAAGCATTAATACAGCTTAGTTTTTCTTCTAGTTGGTGATGGGGTATGCAAGGCCAGTTCTGCAACTAAGCCTATTCTTAGTTACATTACATTTTCCTGTAATAATTGTGGTTTATATAACACCACACATGTATGCATTGAATGATCACATAACTAAATACTACTGATAAAATAAACAAATAATGCATGAAAAGTTTTCAGGAAGCTCATTTTTTGGCATAACTGATGTACTGATTACTCTTTAATTTTGGTTAAAGCCTAATTCTATGCTGATCTTTGCTAGCTAATTCCTATGGGACTGGGTAGAATAAAATCTTAACTGTTCTTGCTTATGCAACTGCTGTATATTTCCACCTATTAAAATGTGTGATAAATACAAATCTGGTCATTTATTTTATAATTTATACAGAGGAGCATTTAGAATGATAGTTCCTATCATATTTTAATAACATTTCCAAGCTAGTTTATGTATCATAAATTCCCTTGAGAAGAAAAAATAGAACAGTTTGGGATACATTAACCCAGTTTACTCTGAGGAAAAAAAATAAAGGCATGGTAATGTAATCACAACCAAAATTCAAAGTTAGCCAAACAGTATCATAGTATAATTTACTTATTGATTACACTGTATTTTCAACATAGAGAGTATGCACTCAAAGATTTATTCTGAAATACACTTAGCTTCTCATCTATTGTCTTTGTAACTATGAGAACAGACAAAATCCTGATACTATTGCTCAGCAACACTGCCTCTCCCATGATTTTTGCTGAATAAGTTGTATATTTATACAAACCTGCTACAACATCACCATGTGCCTGAAAAAGGAACATGAATATTAATAAAGTATAACAAAACAGTGCAATCACATATAGACTTTTGTTTGTAATTTTTTGGTTTTGTTGTTTTTTTCTGTTTTGTTGAGACAGTGCCTTGTCCTGTATCCTAGGACAGATTGAAAGTCCTTAGCTCAATCTGACCTTCAACTAACAAATAGCCATCTTCCTGCTTTAGCCTCCCAAATACACAGAGCACAGGCATAACCCACACACCTGAATTCAGGTATGGACTTTTAAACATTTTCTTAATTAGTAGCATTACTTAGCTGATGGAAAAGCAGGTTTCCATTGATACACTGATACAAGCAGTATTTCCATTCTAGCCATGATTTAAAATTTGCCTTTGTTACTTTTGTATGGTTCTAGAATGTTCTTCAAAAACATATATTAAACAGTTTTCTATTAAACATGATTATATACCATTACTAAATGTTTTCTTATGACAGACACTTAAAGATCAAAAAGCCTCATTATGTCTACAGTGCCACATGAATGAAATGCTAGGTTAACTCTGATTGGAGGTAAAATTGTGGAAGAGACCACCGTTTTCACACCTTGTCGAATGATTTAGCCCTGCTTCTTCATTCATAAAACCTTGATTGCATTTCTTCTTTCTAAATGAATGAAGCAATATTTCAGTTTTTTTCCATCCAGGGTTAGTGATCTGCTTAGGAAGCACCAATTGGGCTATATGCAGAAGGTAAGCATTTCTGAGAAGATTTCTCAAAAGAAGAAAGACAGTCCTGGGCATGCCCTTTTCTCTGAAAATTGACAATAATGGATTGACTTCTTTAAATCTCTGAGCTTTGAACAAAGACAAAGGTATTTTTCCACTACATGCCCCCAAAAGCAGAAGTTTCGTAAAGCAAACATTCAAGACCTCAGGAGATAGAGGAAATGCAAAGCGTTTTCTGTTAGCCAGTGACTATCTCATCTCCATTTAATACACAGATTTGCAGCTCAGCAGTAACAGTTTGATACATGGCAATGGTTTATAGAAATTACCAGCCTTTTATCCTTGAGAACCTTTTCAGCTTTTGCCTTTTAAAGTATCATCCTTGCTTTTGATCCCAGAGACTGTCTTCACAGAAGTACATAACAGTGACTCTTCAATGCTTTAAATGACTAGCTCTGGGTTATTCTTTGATAGTTAATCTGCAGAAGCCTGGTTATCTTACATTTTACCATATTCTCCCTTTTTCTATACACAGTGTCTCTGCATCTTTATTTTGTCTTTATCTGTGGAAAGCAGGGGAGAACTGAGAAAGTTTAGTACTACACATGCAACTGGAAGAGATTCCATACAAAATAATATCTAATACTTCTTAAGTACACATACTTCTTAAGTTGTACATTATGCTGAGTTTGTAATTATTTTAGATGAGAACTTTAGTCCTTTCTTTTCCTAGTAAAAACTAAATTAGAACTGCTTTTATACTTATGGATTTCATTTTTATATGCAAAATTTATGTCAATCATTTTGGAACTTTGGATATATTCCAGCACTTCCTGGAAAATATGTAGGAAACCTATCAAAAATGTGTAAGACATAATTCCTGAATTGTATTTCAAAGCATGAAAATACACTTAGCTTTGAAGTTTAATAAAGTGAATCAAAATTTTTATTACTATTGCTCACAAATATGTTAATCATTGCTTTTAAGATTGACATGCTTAGTATTTAATACTGTACATTATTAAAAACAAAATGAAAATTAAAATGTTGCAAGACAAAAGTTTATCAAGAAACTAAAGAATCAAAGACTTAAATTTCTAGATCACTTTACCAAATGGTCATACCAATATATTGCTTCAAATAGATAACAAAGTTATCAAGAGTCTCTTATGTTTCTGGTGCATATAATGCCCCACTTTGTCAATGTATGAATTTAAGTTTTTTTCAGGTATTGTTTTTCTAAAAATTTATTTATTCTCTTTACAACCCAATATTAGCCCTTCTTCTCCTCCTCCTCCTAGTACCCCTGCATGCAAATTCTCCCTCATTCAACCTTCTCCTTCTCTTTGGAGAAGGGGAAGCCCCCTCTTGGTGTCACTCCCCACTAATAATCCCCTCCAACCACACTGATTAAGTCACTGCAGGACTAGGCAAATCCTTATCAACTGGAAACAGACAAGGAGGTCCATTTAGAGGTGCAGGATCTACAGGCATACAGGCAACAGGCTCAAGGACAGCTTCTGCTCCAGTTGTTGGGGAGACCTACATGAAGACAAAGTTGTTCATCTTCTACATATGTGCAGGGAACCTAGATCCAGTCTGTACTGGCTCTTTATTTGGAGATTTAGCCTCTGGGTGCCCCCAAAGATCCAGGTTGGCTGACTCTGTTGGTCTTCCTGTGGAATCCCTGTCCTATTAGGGTCCTTTAATCCTTCTCCCAACTCTTCCATAATGCTTCCCAAGCTCCATCTAATGATTGGTGTGACTCTCTGGATCTCTTTCCAATAGCTGCTGGGTGGGGCCTCTCAGAGGACTTTATGCTACTTTCATGTTAATAAGCATAACAGAGTGTCATTAATACTGTCAGAGATTGGGTGTTGGCCATGGGATGGGCTTCAATTTGGGGAAGTCATTGGTTGAGTGACATAACCCAGACACAAAAGTACATGCATGTTATATACTCACTTATAAGTGGCTATTAGCCATAAAGTATAGGATAACTATGCTATAATGGTTAAAGAAGCCAAATTACAAGGAGGGATCATTTGAGGATGGTTGAATCTTTCTCAGAAGGGGAAACAAAATAGATTTTGGAGATCTATGAATTGAAGGAACTGGGTGGAAGAAGGGATCGGACGGGAACAGGGCAGGGGGGTGGAATATATGTAAGGAGAAAAGGGGAAAGAGAAAGAAAATGAGTGGTGGTGGAGAAATTTCTAGGACATGTCAGAGACCTAGAAAGGGAGGAGGCCCCAGAGGGTCTGTGTGAGACTCTAGCTGAGACTCCTAGAAGTATGGGATATAGATCCTGAAGTGGCCACTTCCTGTATCCAGGCAGTAGTCTCAGTGAAAGGATAAGGACACCAACTAACCAAGCCAGAATACTGTCGACCCAAAATGTGTCCTGCACAAATATGCAGGGACAAAAGATAAAACAGAAACTGAGATTTATTATTTTTTAAAGTCAATTGAGAAACCAAGGTTTTAAATTCCCTAGCCCTGCATAATATGAACATTTAATAAAGCAAGTTAAAGGTAAAAAATTGAGTCTGTTTTCATACCTACTCCAGCAACTGCCATAGACATCAAACATTGCACAACATATACAGTATATGAATTCCTAAAAACATTGGATTGAATATAATTTTCTTCAGGAAATTAAAATACACTCATTTTATATTTCTATACTTTAAAATGCATTAGAATTATAAAGTAATTTAGGCTTTAAAATCTTTTCTCCTATATTCAAAATTCATATATTCTTTTTAAGTAATAAGCATTGACTTTAAAAAATGAGATAAATACACTTAAATTTTAATACCATTAGGTACAAACTTTTACAGTTTTCATGCATATGAACTTAATAACATATAACCAAATGTATTTTAATAAAAATATGAATAATACAAATTGTCAGCTAAATAAACTGAAACCAGTATGTAAATTTAAATAAATGCACACACTATAAATCATATCTAATTAAGAGTTTATAAACTACAAATTTGGCAACAGTTCATATATATAATAAATGCCAATTATCATTAATTTTATGGTGGCAATATAAATGTTCAGCATTCCATAAAATCATACTGAAATAAGAAATTATTTATAATTATACTAGATCAAAGAGCATATGAACTGAAATTGTGCCTCAATTATATTTGAACAAATTACAGTATAAAATAAATCTCATTCTGTACCTAAAAACAAAATGCTTGTGTCAGAATTTGAATCACATATTGCCAAGGTCATCTGGAAAGTCTGAAGCAATTTTTGTGGAACAGGCTCTAGGAAAAAAAAATGTTTGAAACAAATATTCCAATACAGACTCATGAGAAAATTGTATGGAAAATGTGAACCTCAACAAGAATATATGTGAAAGCTCTTAATCTAGGTGAGAAATGGTTTTAAAAATATACCAAATTGGCATTATGCCTAAGACTCCTTGAAAGAGAGGTTGGGAAGGGGTCTGGGAAGAGCATAGGAAGGAGAAGTGCAGTTGGGATGTAAAATATGAGAGAAGGATAAAGTAAAAAAGAAAACTCCAAAGGCAAATTATGCATCTGTGAAAATAACTCTTTTCTTGACATGGTCACTCTGGCAAAAGAGACCATCTCACAGTAAGGTGAAAGGACAGTTTTCTCCAAACAACATATTGACTTTATTGCCCTTAGTCTATTATGTGAAATGAAAGGAGAAAATTAACAAAAGTAATGGGCAGCAATAACATATATTTTACAAGTTAACCATGGCTGTGTTATTGGTATATTTATATGTTTTCTTGTAAAATTTATTTATATGGCTCAATTAGCTATACTGGAAAATGATAAGATAATTACACTTAATTAGCTATACTGTAAAACATATATAATGTTTACATAGTTATACTGGCAAACATAATATTTATGTAATGTAATGATAATTACACTTAATTAACTATACAGACAAACATATAATGAGTACATAGTAAAACATTTGAAAAAATCCTTCAAAACAGGCAAGTTCATTTTGTTAATTCTTTAATCTGAGATTTTAAATAAAGTTTTCAGTGGTTCAATATTGTTCTTTGACTAATAAAAAAATTCAGTGTAGAAACCGTATCCAAGCCTCACACATGTTAAGCATTCATTTTACCAATGGCATCAATGGGCTACACCTTTAGTCTTAATATCATTATTTTCTATATGAATATCCATTTTCTTTGACACTGTGCTTTTAGTTTTAAATATGTGTGTAGATGCATGCCTGTGTGGGGTATATACACACCAGTGGTATTGCCTGTGGAGGCCAAAAAGGAAATTGATCCCCTGGAATTGTAGTTAACAGATGTTTGTGAGATGGCCTATTTGGATATTGTTCTTTGTCAAGAACAGTACTTATTCTTAGATTCACCATTAATATTTAGGAAATCATTCTTACACATTTTGCATTGTACTTACTGTCTTGGGTTTATTTATGTTCTTGTGACTCTGTCATGCTTATATCATATGATGTTGGTGATTAGAGTATATCAGTGTCCTTTCAAGTAAGATAACATAATATCTCTGTACTTCTTGTTCTTTTTAAATCTCTCTTTGGATATTGTGGATGTTTGGTGATTCCAGATAAATTTCGGGAAGGACTTTTCTACTTTTGTAAACAGTTTGATATGGATTTCAATTAAGACATTAGAATATTTTTTAGTCTGCATATTTTTTTGAAAAACAATACTTTATATGCTTATATACCTAAGACATTTGGAAGAAAACATTAGTGATCTTCTACAGAATGTGATTCTAAGGAATGATGAGAGCAATACTTTTCAAAAACATGTGTAGTCACAACAAATCACCAAATGATTAGTATTCCTTACTGGAAGTCTTGGGAAATCAAACGATACATAGAGTCCACTAAGTTTCCCAGGCCTCTGGGAGTTTTTTCTTTAAACTTCACCTTAATTTCCTTCCTTTCTATTTTATTTTCACTTCAATTATATGTCTTTTACTTAAAACTGAAATTTTCTTCTCAGATATGTGTGATTCATAATGTATTCCACACGGCTTTATAAAAACAGACAATAATGTATGTAGCATATCAAAGTCAAGGCCTACATAGCTAATATGACTAAGAAAAGAAAAAAGAAACAGGATGATTTACTAAAACTAAACAAACTTACTTTTATGACAGTAGCTTTATGACTATGAAACTTCAGCACCAAACCAGGACATATAATTTGTTTTCCTATTTTAGAGCAGCTATGTAATTATTTCTGTATAAATACTGTATTTTAGCATGTGAATTCACATCTGGCAGAATGAGCTGTTATAAATTATGCTTGGAACACAGTTTAAGGCAATCACTGTTAAAATTTATGAAAAAATATATAACGTCAATGAGATATAGTTCAGACTTGTGTATTTTCTTATTAGAACAGTAAGAATATGCAGTTACACGTCAATTAAAAATAAAGACCTTCAAAAAAAAAAAGAACTACTTTCTAACACTATCCACATCAATGCTGTAGAATTTAGTTAGATGAAAATCTTTTTTTTCTGTAAGCATACTGTTCACCATTGTCACTGTCTATGAACCCTTGTTTCTCTGAAAGCAACCAAAGATTTCTTTTTCTCATTTTTCTCTACTTCTCTAAATCTTCACAAATAGAATTATCAAATAATTTTCTCATTTTGTGTTTATATGTCTGGCATGCTGGTTGTGTAAAAGCCTAGAATTTAAGTATTAAATGACATGAAAGAAGGGTTCTAAATTACAATATTATCTGAAATTTCCACTTTTTTTCTATCATCCCAAAAGAAATATCATTAAAATTTTAATTTATCTTACCCTAGAGCTACTGTCTCATCCATGCTTACTGATGCTTTACTTGCAACAGTCAGAAAATAGAAATAACCTAGTATCCATCAAATAGTGAATGGACAATGAGAATTGGTACATTAAAACCACAGAATAGTTTTCAGTTGTTTTGAAAAATGAAATTATTAAATTCACAGGTAAAGTAATGAAGATGGAAATAATCATTCTAACGTCACTCAATCCCAGAAAGAGAAACATCTCAAGTGTTCTAAAATTTGTAGATGCTAATTTTGGATTTTTATATATGCATCACTCTTTTGGAATATTTATGAGTCAGGAAACTAGTAACGTTCAAGGGCAGAATGTTCAAGAAAGTATAGACAGAACACAGTGGTATAAAGGGGAAAGGGCAATAATGGAACAGGAAGGGTTAAATGGGGTGGGTATGGGAGAACAGGTGTGCAGGGAAGGGGAAGAATAACTAGCTTTGAATACCTTTAGAAAAAGTCATATGCAAACTTACTATTCTAAAAGATTTCTAAGATATATACTCATACATTTATAAAAATATTTAAATGGAGTTACTCTGTAGCATGGTGACAAAATCCCTAGTAAGATTCAACAAAAAGGCTGGTGAAAGAAATAGGTTAAAATTATTCGTTGGTAGCATCCAATAGACCTCCAAACATTACAGACTGCTGCCTTTTCTCTTGGTTACCCTCAGGAATTCGACAGATTCTGCTCCTGAAGACACCACATACTTTAGACATAGACTATAGAGAAATCCAGCTGGTACTTAGCTGGAAGCTTCATCCCTACTGGCTAGTTTGCAGGGTGCTATAAGATGTTATGAGCACTGCTGGAGAATACTAGTCATCAGTCTTACCAGCTACAAATCTTGTGAGCTACAATAATGATAGGCCTGGCAAAGTATGTCCATTACTGCAGTCATGACACTAAAGCTTGGGAAGTAACTAGTTGCTTTTTGAGTGGATGTAATGTCCTCTTCACAAGATAAGAACATATATCTGGCACCATTCTTAGAGCCAAGAACCTGTGGATAGATAGGTCAGAGGCTATAGGGGAAAACGTACTACTATTATTCTATTAAACAGATATAGCACTAAACTTGCTTCTAGTGACTTATTCATACATTATCCATAAATTAGCATATCTTTTGACCACCATCAGCAAGATTTCACGGTTTTTTTTTTTCGTTTTCCTTTTCTTTTTAGTAGATGGCAGTTAACAGAGAGTCATTAGTGGTCAAGGTACAGGGGAAAAAGACTACACAATGGTCACCTCTAAAAAAAGGTCATCTGTGTTATACCCTCTTGAGCCCCAGTGATACTAGTAGAAGAGGAGGAAGAAAGACTCTAAGAGCCAGAAGTGGCAGATAACTAAAAAGCAACAATGTTTTCTGAACACAACAGGGCAGTTGGACATCTGAACTCACAGTGTTGTGACAGTATGCCCAAGTCCTGGGCAAGCTCAAACTAGAGAAAATCCTAGAGTGGAGGTAGGAAGTAGACCCAAAGCCTTACCTACCATAGCTTAAGAGATATTTTCATTTGATAGTTTCTAGAAAAAGAAGCAATTTTATATAAGGGTGTGGACCCTGTTAAATAGACTATGCTCCAGTGGATAGATCCATACCTAAGTGTGAATCTTATTTGTTCAAGGTCAGGAGCAGCATGAATTGGACTCAAGATTTTCAAAAACATAAAGTCAGCAAGTTGGGTTGGTAAGGAACAAAAGATATGCCTAAAAGGAATTAGAAGAGAGGTGGTGAATATGATAAAATTATACCGTGTGAATCTCTCAAGAATTAATACATTTGAGATAATTATGAAAATTATAATAAAATATTTTAAAAGAAAAATTACTTGGAATAAACGATCATTGAAGATCTACACAAAAGGCATAAAGAGAGAATTGTATATATATCCTAGAACACCAAAAAAGGCTAGCCAAGCCCAGTAACTTAGAGGATTGGATGTAGCTTGACCAACATCTTTCTTATCAAATCCCAGGAGTACATATTCTGAACACCCTGAAAAATACTAGACATCGCTAAAATAGAATAGTCTCCCATAATGTAAGAAGAAACATAAGAGAAACCTCACTTACAGTTTCTAGAAGTTACACACCTCTGTGATTTTAGTCTTCCTGGGCCTCAGTCATGATTCTAATCTACTACCAGGAGAGCTATATCCTTGAACAAACAAGATAAGGTCTGAAAAAGCCAGGAAGAGACCAAAGTATCTAAGCATTTTTGCATTCTCTACTAGATACTGAGAATTTGCCCATAGATCTTCTGGATTAACTGAAAGGTTAGTCTTTTAATTTGCTCTGTTCATGTTTCATATAAATGAACTATCAAAAAAGCAGATGAGCTAAATAAACATCATTGAAGATCAAAGAGGACATGTCTGGTCTCCTATTCTCCTCAAGAGAGTCTGTGACCATATAGAACTGGATTTAACTTTGAAGAAAGTATAATCTACCAACCTCTTTTATGCTGCTGTCAATAATCTCAGTTTTACCTATGACAAGGAGATGGTAAAGGATAGTAAAGGTATGCCTAAGACCAGACTCCTGAATTTTAATTTGTAAATGATCTTCATGAAGGTCCAATGTGTTACTGAGAAGGATGTTGTGGATATACTGAATTATTATACATGTACTTTAGAAGAATTACTTGTTGATCAGAGTCTAAGAAGGTTTATCACCAAGCACTTTCAATTTTGGGGATTATACAGGAATAATTTATATTATATCCAGAAAGAAAGGAGATCGTGATTATATTGAAGTCATAAATTTCAATGATGTGCTTTTTAAGTTAATTTATAAGTTTATATTAAGTGAAATATGAGTCTAGTAAATAAAACAACTTATGAGAAATGAACTCATGAATAAATCAAGCAGATATCAAGATCAAATATAATATTTAATCTTTATTTTCAATTGGCTGGGATTTAAAAGCATTATAAAAATATGCATGTAGAAAGACCTATGAAGGATTGTTTAGATTTGTTCAATTGATATGGGGAAGACCCATCCTAAATGTAAGTGGCAACATTCTATGAATAGGGATCCTAGAATGAATAGGAAAGGAAATGAGACCTGAGGGCCAGTATTCATGTCTACTTTCTGACTGTAGATACGATGTGATCAATCTCCTATCCTTGCCTCTGACATCCCTACCATAATGAACTTTAGCCTAGAACTGTATGGCCAAACCAAGTCTTCTGTTTATTTTCTGTTAAGGCTATTCATTATGTTTTTTTTCTTTTGTATTTTTGTGTACCAACAAGAAAGCTAATACATTTACTATTAACATACTGAATTATTATTCAAGCTATTAGAGTTAAAACATATGTGAACAAAAATATTATCTTTAAGACCATGTGTGGTAGTGTACATCTTTTATCCCAGTATTTAGGAGGCAGAAACAGGTAAATCTTTTGAGTTTGAGAGCAATCTGGCCTATGAGGCAATTTCTAGACAAGCCAGTGATATACAGTGCAACCTTGGTCTAAAAAAATAGTTTTAATTTTTACCTTAGAAAGGACAACATTTTAGATTGTTATTATGAAGTGGATATGAAGTCCCATAAAGAATTATAGCTTAATATCTAAATAAAATTAAATATACTATTACTATGAAGACATCTATACATTTACTTGAAAATATTAAAGTTCATTATATTAATTCTACAAAACCTGATATTAACAAAATACTCAATCTTCATTGATGATTAATGTTTGATGGCATAACGATTTCTCAGTGAATTGGCTTTATCATTTACAGCAGTGTTTAAACAGATATACATATATAGAAAATACAATATCCAATCCTATTATCTATAGATGATTTGTGACTCAGTACCTATTTGCAGTTCAACAAAAATATTACTAAAGCATTAACACCTAGACTGTCCTAGCATGCTAAATACAAATAAATAATTTTAACATATCTGAACTAATACCATGTGACAATAAAAAGAAAATTCAATACTTCAAAATTATTTGTTCCATTGAGTACTATACAGTATATATGTTTCATTAATACATATCAAAATGAGAATTAAGACTTGAACAGCACAGAGTTACTCATAATTCTAAAGTTTTAATGCTTCTTTCTATTTTTTATTTTAGAAAGACCTCTCATGTCCTATGTAAGGAAGGTATTGACTTGAAATCAATAAAGTAAATTGTATGTGATATGGAAAAAAATTCTTCTTATATCTTCATAAGCCATAATAAAAGTCACAAAAGTAATTCTTAATTAAGAAAACATTTCTCTGTAGATTATAACACACACTTAAATGTGATGGGTCTTGCTATCAGTTGGTCTTATATAATCAGTCATCGAAATAATTTTAAAAGAAAAATTACTAATTTGTATTGAGGCATTTTATAATTATGAAACTGTCCTAAACTACAAACCAAATGAAAAGACTTCGTGTCTGAAATTGAATATAAAACAAATGGGATGATTTTCATAAAGCTAGTTAAATTCCATAAATATCATACAATGTGAAAGGAAAATTGTTAATTAATGAGAAGAATGTTATTTTATGGAATTATAGGATTTGTTGTTCTTTTATAACAAAGTTATTCAGAAACTGTGGCTGATAGCTTTCCATGTGAGGTCCCATGTCCTTGGAAACTTTTAAAGCGTATTATTGCAGGGTACTATAGATACAGCTTAACAGTCGTGGTTACTTGTTGCTCTCACAAGTACCAGTGTTTATTTCCTAGAACTCACATCCGCATACTCAAAACTGCTTGTTATTCAAATTCCAACATCCTCTTCAGGCTTCTCTGGTCACCTTCATGCAGAAACACACATAAAATCCATAAATATTAAAACATATTGCAAGTCAAGCCACTCAAGTCAATTATCACTAGAGTTTTTCAATTTTTATTTTAAATAATGCCACTCTTTCTACACATTACAAATATTTTCCATTTGGAAAATTATTAGTATGATTATGTCTAACATGCAGTTCAATGAAGATGTTCTTGAATATTCTTAATTCTACTTTGCCCAAGATTTGAGGTAAATGTGTTGATGTGTAATCAATAGTCATAGTTTTATTTTTTTAAACATGGCTTCTCTATGTAGTTCAGGCCATCCTGGAACTCACTATATATAACAGGCTGGTCTCAAACTTATAGAGATCTGCTTGCCTCTGCTTCCAAAATGCTGCCCAAATGCTGAGAATAAAGATAAAAGAATAAATAAAACTTGAGATAAACAATACAACATGAAATTTCCCTATGTCAATGTATTAAGATTGAAGTCACTTATATGTAGAGAATACCATAACATACCAAAGTTACACAGGTAATTAGTACAAAGAAGTTGATAGAACAGAATTTTTTGCCAATTAAGTATTTGTATTCATCCCTTCTAAGCCTTTAACAATTTATTTTCAGGCAAAGTTACATGAATCCTTGCTTTTTCAAACGGAAATTAACTAAATACATAAAAAAACAAAACAACTTTGGTATTTTGCATGGTGTTTCTGAAAAGTACATTAATATTTACAATTCAGCATGTGCCCCTGAATATGAAACAAATGGCAAAAAGGATCTTGTTCAGGAAACTGTAAAGATAGATCACAATGATACATTTGTGCTGTGTCAGAGAATGCCACTTCTCTGGTTTCAAGGATAGACATGTAGTCTAAGGGTCTTTTCCTGTACTTGCCAACAGAATATAACTGCATTTAAATTATTTTCCTAGCATGATTTCATTCCAAGAAAAGAATAGGGTAGCAAAATCACATCTAAATTATTTCTTAGATCTTATTAAAATAAATTCATTTCCATTTATGTTATATTGTAACTATGAAGGAGTAAGTGTTTTTCCCCTATCCTTCAAAAAGCATCATAAACTACAATTCTTAGAAAAAAGACACAAGATAAACACTGATGAAATGTTTTAGTGAATAAAGGTGCTTCCTGTCAGGCTTAACTACCTCAATTTAATCTCTGGAACCCCATACATGGTAGAAAAGTACCTACTACAGTAAGTTGTCCTCTGACCTTAATTCATGCATTATGGAAAGCACACACATGAACATAGATACACAGAAATAAATAAATAAATAAATAAATAAATAATGAAAAGAAATAATAAAAGCCATTTTGTATGAGCATGATTTTATATGATCTACATCATTCAGAATGAAAATCTAAAGAAAAGGGAAAACTACCTATTATTTTATTAGGTTTCTTCAGTTATTGTTCATCATATTTTGGAAAACGTATACAAAAATACTTGATCTCATGGTAGAAAACTGAGGCCTTGATTCCTCAAGGCTCTTAAGTTCAGACTTTTCAGGGCCTCTCTGTACCTTAGTTTTATCTTCCAATACGAGGCTTACCTTTTTTTTATTAGAGGTTTCATGGTACACTATCAAATGAGCTATGTAAGAAGAGTTCTTTAAGGTACAGTATTACATTGAAATGTAAAAGCAATCAGGAAATTATTTTAGGTTTTATGGATGCTATTGTGGGAAAAATTGGCTTTAACTCATAGGTATTATCAGGAAGATAGGATTCTGGTTTCTGCCATGGGGATAGTATCCTTGTTTAATAGTTTTCCTTAATAGAGAATCAGGGGCTGGGAGATAGAAGGTAGGTGAAACTGGTTTAGAGCCTGCTTCTGATACCTTCATTTCATAGCATTATTTTGTAATTACCAATATTATGAAATAAGTAAGTGAATATATTTTAAATAAAAGCTCTAGATTCACTGTTAAGGAAAATGGTATGTACATACTATGCCAAAATACAAAATTAAATATAATACAATAAAATTGATTTAAGAACGATTTATTTTTAAATGTTACCTAATGTCTAAGGCATTTTCAATATTTTACTACAGAAAAAATATTTTGAAAGTTTGTATCAAGATTTGATATTTGCTTGAAATGAGCCTATACTCTCAAGTTCAGGATTCACTTCACTACTCCCAAGAAACTGGAAGTATGACACTGTAATCATGGAATATAATTGCTCATGAATACTATACCTAAGAGAATAAAAATCAACAACTGATTGAAAATATGAATGCCAAGAAAAAATTTAAGAACACTTAAGAAAATATTTTCTTGATCTTTCAAGCCTATGCTTTGATGTGCTAATCCTTTTGGCCTCGTCTCAAATTATTGTTCAACACAGTCTGATATGAGCATTGATTAACATGTTACCCTTATAGCAAAATATGCTCTCTACTCTCTGGAAATTCATAGCCAAATAGGCACTATTATATAAGCAAATGTTATTAAGCTATTATTTAATTTCAGAGGCAACCGTATTGAATACAGTTGTGAATCTAAATTAATGATATTCTAGGAAGCTTCATTCTGTACTATCAGACTGCCTGTGAACTATATTATAAACACATATGAGAGGACAATAATGAAGCTAGAAAATCTAAGTTATTTATTCTTAGTGTTTTTTCTTTTTAAATTTATATCTCTTCATATTTTATCTAGAATATACAAAATCTTTTCACATGATTAATTTAAATATAAATTACTCACTTAAATATATCTGTGCAATTATATATATATATATATATATATGTATATATATGTGTGCAATAATCTCTAGAGCATAGAATATATATAGTTTGAAAATTGTGAAGCACTTCAAGTAAACTTTTACTCCTCTTAACAGCTGGATTTGATATCCATTGTTTACTGGTAGTTATTTACACACTTGTCACAAGGGACTTCAGATACACAATTTTTCTTTGTAGGCATGATGGAAACAACCCAGTTATATATCATTGGTCTTAACAAGTGTTACCCTGGGCTTCTGTGTCAGAATCTACCTTTTCACCAGAACAGTGGGTAATTGACATATACATGAAAATTTGGGATGGTCTGCTGTGAAAGAATAGACATGTACTATTAAAATGGATCACTTAAATGACTGGTAAGTGACACAGGGCTCTCAGTACCTAATTTATATTATCTCACGTAGTCTTCATAACATTTTATCACTTTAATTCTTTACATATAGGAACATTTAAAGTGTTTTATAAGAGAAGTACAAAATGTATAATTATGGGGCCGAAACTACAATAAACCTAACCCTTAACTTTTATCCCAGTTTCACTAGTACATGATCCAACACTTTGCATGATAATCTCTAGTTAAATTACAGTCAGTATCATTTTACTGTGAAATATTTAAGTATTCTAAATTATTTAGGATATTTAAGCCTATTTAGGTACCTAAAATAGACTCTTCTTGGCAGGGTTGTTCCTTTTTATATGAAGTGTTCTAGCTATTTGCTTTTTAACTTGTTCTTTGTACTCTTCTTCCCCCTCCCCCTCTCCTTCCCTCTCCTTTTAAAATTCATTTACATTAGTGTTTTTCAACACATATTAAAATCTAAAAATGACTGAAGAAAGTATATCTTGTAAAATATCTATTCTCTATGATGTGTGCACTTAAACAGCGTGAATTTCTTTTATTCTCATTTCAATATCTGTATTCCATGAAAACTAATGTGTTAATTATTGCATTAGTTGCATTTCATAAACTATGTTGTATATTAGATTTTGTTTGCTGATATCTGTATCATTGAATGAATTCCCAGAAAGCTAAAGAAATTTTAGTGTATTTTTGTTTATTTATTGGTATTTTGTGAATGATATTTGCTCTTTCATCACTTCATTAGGTTTAACAGATGTTTGAAAAAGACATGTTACTTCACATGTTTGCCCTAGTTGTCTATAGTGTATAATTTTAGGAAATCATTGTAAACAGAAGGAAGTTCATTCTCTATAGATAATTTTCATTAACTTACAATCCCTTCCTCTCTCTTCTCTCTCTACTTTCCTTCCTCTCTCAGCTACCTCTACACACATACACACCCACACCCACACTTAGAGAGAGAAAGAGAGAGAGAGAGAGAGAGAGAGAGAGAGAGAGAGAGAGAGAGAGAGA
>NW_021604640.1:1433845-1462965 GCF_004785775.1 Grammomys surdaster | reverse complement strand
AGAGAGAGAGAGAGAGAGAGAGAGAGAGAGAGAGAGAGAGAGAGAGAAACAAGCAGATAAAAGCAGATAAACAGACACACTCTCATGCTATATGATAGTTAGATGTGAAGGAGCATCAGAAAAAGTATATCAATATGATTCATCAATAATATATTTCCCACAAGGTAATTATTTCCTTAACAATGAAGCAATAGATCATGGTATCTTGTTCCCGCTCTCAATAAATTATGACCTCATGGGTGCTATGAAGAACCTAAGTATTCACTTCAACTAGTTAAATAAAACAACTTGCTGACAAAACAAACAAATCCAATCTCTTGGTGAATTTCTCCCCTAAATATGAAGTCTTAATAAACACTGTTCTCTTCAGACCTCACTTTGGTTATTGTCACTAAGTAAGATGCTATCAGAGAATAACATGGCTTTGGAGAATTTCCTCTTTGATCTTGACCTGGGTCTTTATTGGTGTGGTGCTTATTCTAGAGTCCTTGTTGTTTCATTGTTCTCCTTATCATTATTAACAAGAAGTTGTAAGCCAGATTTAATATGTTTATTGACCCACTGGCATTATTAAATAAAATATTTAAATAATGTAAAGAAAACAATTGCTCATTCAAAATTAGCATTCTTTTTATTTTATTTTCTTTAAATAATCCTGAAAGTAGTGGAGTGCCAATTTTTTGTTTGTTTTATTGATATGTTCATATATGCATGTCTTCTCTCTGTTATTCTAAACCCACTTTGGCCACTTATTGTTACTTATAAGTGTAGGTGTAAGACCATCCACTAAAGCATGGTTTTACTCACAGGGGCCTCATTCCTGAGGAAAACTGACTCTGTCTCCCAAAGCAGACATCAATTGCCAGTTCTTCCCCAGCTATTAAAGACAATGAGAACATCTAATTGTTACACTAATAGGACTTGGAATGATGATATCAATAGATATGTAAAATAATATTTCTGCCTAAGAACAGTAGAGAAATAGGAAGGACTGTGCACTACGATTCTATATAGTACTGACATATTGATGCATGGGTAGGGATCAGGGATGTTGTGGTGCACATCACACCACATAAATTCTGGTGACATTTCACTTAGAATGTCACAGAATTTATTTCATGGCACCCATATGAACTGTCTGCTTTACATATTGTATCCTCTCAGGTTTCCCAGATACTTATTGGATATGAATGTGAATTTTCCTGAGATAAAGTAGATTAAGTGGATTAGAAACAGAAAGGACAGAATTCACAATAAAACACAGTGGCCCAATTCCTCCACTGTGACACAACACACGCACACGCACACACACACGTAATGTTGAGAGAAAGAAATTATATTATGTCTTAGGCAGTGTTTCTAAGTGTGAGAGTCCTCTATCAGTTATTACAAGTTGTTACAAAAATTTGTACATCCATATATGCATTTGAGAAATTAATATACAAGCACTAAAATGATATTTGCCATGCTATTTTCAAATTTCTACTTTGGGGAATGATAAACAATTTCTTATTGTTCATCTATGGCTTTAAGTCATAATTTCAGAAAACAATGACACATTTTATGTGAAAGAATTTTCTGCATATGAGGCATGGGATCATTCATAAAAACAGCTGAGCCTTATTCAGCAATTGTTTGTCCTGAGTAGGAGAGACATTATATGGTGTATTTTTAAATTATTTCTTGAGATTATAAAAGAATTGCATTGCTTTCTCAGTCTCTTTCCTCCATCCATTCAAACCATCCCCCTCATATCCATATACCACCCCCTTGCTCTTTTTCTCATGGCCTCATTTTTATTAATTATTGTTCCATACATATTTACATAGTTTATATCCATCTCATATATATTACTTTCCTAAATATATAAATATAACCTGCTCAATCTGTATGATATTACGACATGTATGGTTTCAGGCATGACCATTGGCTTTTCTCCATCAACTTTGGCATGCCTATTGTTGTTGTCCTTGTTCAGCTCATGTTAAGGCAGTCATGTTGGTGAGACTTTATGGTTACAAATTGTGGAACCAATGAGAAATACAGTTTCACAGCGAGTCCCCTATTTCTTTGGCTCTTGTAATCTTCCTCCCCCTCTTCTACAATTATCTGAGTGCCTTAGGAGTGAGATTTATATAGAGAGCAATCCATTGGGACTGGGCATCACATCTATGCATTTTGATTGAATGTGGTTTTCAATAATGGTCTCTGTATATTGCACAGAGAAATTTCCTTGATGAGGGATTAAGACTATATTATAAGGGCTATAAAGACAAACATTTAGAAAGTAATTAATGATTTTGCTGGCTTAGTAAAGTGATGGTTATAGGTTCTTCCCTAAGGACTGCACTATCCCTGCATAATTGTCTATGTTTTCAGTACTAGGAACAAGTTTTGACTCATTGGCTGGTTATTGAATCCAATTAGAGAGCTGTTGTTTACTGCCATGATATATATGTCACTTGTGCACAATTATGGTTATTATGCCATTCTGGTCATTATTGTGATTCATAGGCATCATAGCTGGGGATGACTGTTGGTTTCTTCTATCGCTGGAAGCATGCAGAGTGCCTTTTGACACCATGAAAGCTGGTCGTCAGCTCAGAGTCCTTGGTGGTTTCTATCTAAAGTACATAGTGTCCTCAGATATAGGATTTACTACAGAGTCTTTCTGAACCTCACCTTTACACACCCTACCCAACTGGATCGGTCTTGCCTAGGTCCCATATCCAGTGCTCTGGCTTAGTCTGGCCATACTTGCCTACACTGCAACCAACTTATAGGTTTCTGCTATGACCTACACTGCCAGCTCCTTAACCCACAGAACACTCTCAAGATATTTGCAACCTCTCCACTTAAGCACAATACCTCTGCAATCCAGGCTTGGACCAGGATGAATATCCTGCACAGAAGCACAATAACCTCTTTCTAACTAACTTCATTCTTCCTAAGACATTTAAATCCCCTAAATCTAATCCACTTGCACATCCTCTTTTATGCTCCAACATGCTCTGCCTGCATCAAATGTATAAATCATGAATTCCACATGCCCAGATCTGTTGTAAAAATACAAACGATATGAAAGAGCAAGCTGGTAGCCTCATGTAAAACCTACCACTCATATAGAAATGTTTGCCAGTGAGAATTACCTAAATGAACTCAGGAACCAACATTTAAAAGTAAAATCATAAACTTTTTCCCAGAATTCAAGGAGGTTAAAAAAAATACAAAGTAACATCTCAATTAAGGAAAAAGAACTAAAGAAAAAATAAATGCCTGAGTGATTGGTGTTCAAGAAAACATAAGCATAAGGCTTATAAGAAAGATCAAGACAATCCAGGACTTGTAAATGGAATCCAATAAAGACAAGCAATGAAAAAAACTCAAACTGAGATAAAGATATAATTGAAAAACCAATAACAAAACTAGAAAACAAGAAAAGTCTTACAGGTAGAATGAATAGGGCAGAAGAGACTAATCAAGACCCAAATATATAGTAAAGGATTTAGACTAAATAAGCTCAAAATGAGAGTGGGTAAAGAAACATACAAGAAAGGAATATACATGGAATGTGGAACACCATGAACAGATGAAATCTTTGAATTATAGACATAGATGAGGGACAAAAATCTCAAGTTAATGGCACAGACCAGGTTATTCAAAAAGATCATAGAAAAAAAGGAAAACTTCTCCAAAATAAGTATATAAAAGCACCCAGAACACAAAAAGGATAGATCAGAAAAGAAAATCCCCATAACATATAATTAAAACACAAAGTATACTAAAAACAAATAAAGTATTTTAAAAGCTGTAAGAGAACCACAAGTCAAATATAAAGGACAACCCATAAGAATAACTGCTGAATGCTCAATGGAAACCTTGAAAGCCATAAGGGCCTGGAGTAATGCATTCCAAGTCTTAAAAGACTAGGAAAGCCAGTCTCTACAATCTGCCATAGAAAAGAAAACCTTTCTGCAACATGAATAGCATAAAAAATGTATATCCAAAAAACCTAAAGAAAATAATAGGAAGCAATATTTCAGGCTAAAAAAAAGAATAAGCATATCCAAAAGACTGTGGGAAGAAATAAGTAATAATCACTTAACCACAAAAGTACCACTAAGAACACAAATGACATCAACAATCAATAGTGTGCTGTCTGCAATTAACACATACATTTCAATAATAATTTCAAAACTTAATGACTTCAATTTCAAAATACACAAGCTGATTAAATGGTTGAAAAAAGAAAATCTACCCATCTACAAAATACATATGTTAGCTTTAAAGATGTGTCCTATATTTTTTAAAGAGCACATTTAAGCATTGTCTCGCTGAGATACAGAACACCCCTCTCCTATCTCTGTGTAACGAAATATCCTAAAACTGATTGCTAAAAGAACATTTTCTCATTTTCCATATCTAAAAATTGATTCAACTTTACCTTGAACAACAACAGTGATTCAACACCAACCTTGAAACTGAGGTGGGAAACACCACAGAACAAGTTCACAGCATGTGTTCCAAGCCAGTGTAGAAGATAGCATTTGAATATGCAAGAGATAAGTTCAGAAGAAAGTGCTTGGGAACTGCTGAGATTGGACTTTCTTTTTGAATATGAAATGGCCATTTTGAAATTCTAATCAGTATCAGACTCTTCTCAGAGTCATTTCTATCTCTGAGTCTTGTGATGTTGTGTAAGCCACATAAACATTTGCCTCCGTGATCTCTGACATGGTGACTGTGTGAAATGCCATACGTCTGAAGTAATACAATCATTCTAAATTATTGAATTTGACTTGGGTTATAATAACTGCCTCAAATAACTGCCACATAAGAAAGGTTGTTCACATGGTGGCAGTGAAGCCTTCAGTGGCCGCGCTGGCTGTCAGCAGTGTGGGCACGGGGGCACAGTCAGGCAGTGTGCTGGTGCTCTTCTGCTTTTCAGTGTTCACCCAGCCCGCGTTGTTGCCAAACCGCGTGGGCTATGACGTGCTCATACAGAAGTTCCTGAGCCTGTACTGCGACCAGCTCGACATGCACCACAAATTCGTGGTGCAGCTCTTCTCTGAGAGGGGCCCAAGGCCTTCGTGGTGAGCGAGCACTGCAAGCTGCACCTGGTGCTGCTGCAGATCCAGCTTATGACCCTCGGAGACCTCATGCCTCCGAGCACTGTGTTTTTCTGCTGTGACAAGAGATTCTGTCCAGCCATCAAGTACTATGGAAACATCATTAGTGTGGGACAGAGACTGTTGCAAGGATCTCGGATATTAGGGATTCCAGTTATCATAACAGAACAATACCCCCAAAGGACCTGGCAGCACCGTTCAAGAAATTTAATTAACAGATGTAAAACTGGTTCTTCCAAAGACCAAGTTTTCTATGGTTTTACCTGAAGTCAAAGCGGCATTAGCTGAGATTCCTGGCATCCGGAGTGTTGTGTTGTTTGGAGTAGAAACGCACCCATGTATCCAGCAAACTGCCCTTGAGCTGGTCAGCCGAGGGATTGAGGTTCACATCATTGGAGATGCCACCTCCTCGAGAAGCATGATGGACAGGATGTTTGCTCTTGAGCGTCTTGCTCGAACTGGGATCATCGTGAACACTAATGAGATTGTCCTCCTTCAGCTGGTGGCTGACAAAGACCACCAGAAATTCAAGGAAATCCATAACCTAATTAAGGCGAGTGTCCCGGAGTCTGGTCTGCTTTCCAAAGTACACAAGACATGAAGGATCAGGATCCTCCTTCCTTCCAGGCAATGGGACTGCAAGCCAATCAAGCCCTTGTCTCTACTAGAACTATTATGTTAAGTCAACAGCAGCTCTTTCTTTGCAGCTATTAGTAACACTTAACTGGCTAGACCATTGGGTACAAGTGTCTAGTTACGATGTCGAGGCTTCAGGTGCTGCTTGTCTTCTGTGTTTCCTAACAAACTTAGTCATTAAGACAGATTACCATGGAGGTCCCTGTCTTGTCTACACGGTATGCTCTGACCATATCTTTCCAAAGCACACCCTCTGGTGAAGTTTTCTTAAATTGTGCACTAACCTACCATAATGATTTGACTTTTCTATTGTTGTGGAACATCTGTTGTAATGTCGGCATAGACCCAATGATTCCTAGATGAGAACTGACAAGCAAGACTCTGGATCCTGTATCTACCTACCCTTCTAACATTGTTGAATTTGCTGAGTGAGGTACATTGTCTTATCTTAAATATTGTGTATCTGACTTGATTGCACTCATTTTCTTATTCTTGTTACCATCTTTGTGGATTTTCTTCCTCTGGCTAACAATCTATGCTAACGTTTTTTCTTGCGTGGAATGTTTTACTTCCTCCTTGGTTATTTCAAACTTGTAAACAGATGGGAGTGGTTTGCAATGCTGGGTCATTGACAGAGGTATGTCCTAACATAATGCCTTTACAGTCTTTTTGAGTGCATCTTTGACTATACACAGGAGTTGGTGGAGAAACACACACTTGGTAAAATGTAGTTTAAAATACCCATATTCCCCTTTAAACATTGTTACAGCTGATATCATCAACAGGACTCATAGGGGTAATACAAGTAGTCATTGTTAACCTGTCAATAAACTTACTTTCATTTCATACTGATTAGTGCTTAAAAACATTTTAATATATGTTGTGATATGTAGAACATTACTCTCTTTGTATAAAATTAAAGAAAATGTATTATCTGGGTGAAACTCCATGAATATTAGTCAATGAATTGTAATGAATTTTCAAAGGTAACAGATTTGATATTTATAATCTTATAACTCATTGGAACTTTAAAAAGAGGAGAATCCTCTGCAGGCTCAGATTGTTGGAGTTCCTGCAGGGTTTTCCTGTTAGCACTGTAGAAATGTGTTTTGTCATTTGAGCCTTGGTAAGGCACCACAGCCTAGTCTTCTTGGTGTGTTAAGTTGTTCTCAACCTCTGGGCTGTCACAACAGGGGTCACACATCAGATATATTACATACCAGTTATTTGCATTAAGATTCATGACAGTAGCAAAGTAATGGTTAGGGAGTCATCACAACATGAGGAACTGTATTAAAAGGGTTGCAGCATTAGGACGGTTGAGAGCTACTGCTTAGCAGATGAGTCTAGAAAGAAGCATCATATAGTTATCCATGTTTTAAGATAATGTCTAATAAATATAATCTAGTATTTTTCAAACTTTTATTATCAGGAGTGCTTGCTAAAATACTGATTCTAGCTTTTTCTTCTCCCTTCATTAAAAACAAAAGGGCATTACCACTATCAAAGCAAAGATTTAATGCAGGATGGTTTCCCTTCCTGGTATCCATTCCTCTTCCACAGCTGAAGCCAGCTATGGGGCCCTGGATTTAGTGTCCTGTGGCTGACCTAACAAAACTCCATAGATGCCATGTCTCATGACTGTTTCATCTCAAATCTGTGGAGTTCTAGGGTCTACTGTGCTGAGATCAAAGCTTGTATTGCAAAGCTGTGATCTTTTCTGGGGCCTGTATAAGGGATGACTTATATCCTGCAGTTCTGTGATTCTAGAATCTCCAACTGTGGGCTTTTTGGATAGGTTGGTTTTGGTTTATTTGTTTGTTTTGTCCCATTACTTCCATCTTCTCAGGTAACAAGTATGAGTCCTTAGGTTCCTTCTGACTCCCTTCTTCTTCCTTTGCCTAAGGTCTCATGTGATTAAAGGTTCCTAATTAGCAACCATATTCCACCTGCAGCCTTAACAACCTTTGGTCATGTATTTCTGTTCCTGGATCTAGGGATTAAGTCCAACTATAATAACCACTCAGGATTGAACAGCTCCTTTTTGATGTACCTTATAGATGACTGTAAAGCAATGTTTTCTTCTTATTTAGATACATTTTGAATGAGAACTTCAAACTGTCTCTATTTGTCTTCTCTCCTCTGATTCCATCTACACAACTTCCAAATACCTTTCATCTTCTGTGTGTTGTATATCTTCACTTGTAAAAAACCTCCAGATAGACTATGCTAGGCAAATTAACTATGAAAGAATAAATTGCTATAAAAGACCAGGAAACACACTATCAAACTGAAGCTAGCACAGGCACAAGACAATAACTGTAGTAATTAGAAATAAAAAGGAATTGATAAAGAATTTTAATGGAAAATAATAATGGAACGTGGTGACTAACAGCAATGTGGAACACCTATAATGTTTTGAATATAAAAGCAACAGAAAAGCAAAATCAATGCAGGCAAATAGGGTCCTGTTCATACATAAATCACCCTCTGTGGCTTTCTCTTCACAATTGAAAAGTTTTAGTCTCTTTAAAGGAATACTTTAAGCCTTCACAATGAACGATATGTTCTATCTTTACTCTGTGATTCCAAATAATATGGAGTTTTTATGTTGATGTTGTGGCTAATGTGCTATTTCTTTTATGTTGTTTGTAATACCATACCATAAGTCCCACTTTTCCAAATATAACTACTGAAGTGGTTCCTGAAGTTACATAATCATACAAATTTATTGAGATGACCATGAAAATTATTATTTCAATTCTCTATCACATCTTTACCAGCTACATCTATTCAATCTCATGATCAACATTTATTTTTATTTAATGGCTTATCATATTTAAGGGTTCATTGTCCAAATTGCAAGTCTAGCAGCAATAATCTCAATAACATACCTCCAGCAACTGTGAGACTCTGTCTTCAGCTGGATTTTATTACTCTATCCTTTTCCAATACCTTGCTAAGCATTATGATGCTTTCTTTCTACTACTATAAAACTTTACTAAAGAAACATCTACAGTTTATCCATTTTCCCTCTACTGAAATGTAAAAGGAAGTTCAAAACTCTACATTGAACTTGAACTAGGATGCGTGTTTTATGGATTATAAATGATCTTTCACTCCATCTTGCATAAACCAACAAAATCAATGTGATCAATTATCAACAATTATCAATGTTAATTGACAGCACCTGAAACTGGAAAGCCATAGATTTTACATTTTTGGAAAACCAAAAATGTCTTAACCTCAAACCATTTACTAGAGGCAATGCATAAGTGTATTTTTGACCTCTGGTTGTTGTTGTTGTTGTTGTTGTTGTTGTTGTTGTAGTTGTTTGATATACTACTTGACCAGAAGTTATTCAGAATTCCACAGTATTTACAGTCAGCTTTCATTGTATTAATTATGAGACCATGCACTGGCATCCTTAAAATGACACTTAAGGTATTTGCCTGTTTAGGTAAACTATTATAAGACTGCTTTATGTGTATAAAGACATTCAGAGTATCATCCCTCCACTAATTTTACTACTACTCACAGGGTTGTTATGCAAAGTTTGAGAAGCATTTTTAAAGATAAAAGAAATCATCAGATCCTATTACAAAAACGTATACTCAACAAAACTGGAAAATCTAGATGAAATGAATGATTTTCTAGACAGAACCAGGTACCAACGTTAAATCAGGACCAGATAAACTAGCTATACAGTCCTATAGCCCCTAAGGAAATGCAACCATTCAGTAAAATGTTCCAACCAAAAAAAGCCCGGGGCCAGATGGATTTAGTGCAGAATTCTATCGTAACATTAAAGAAGATCTATTACCAATCCTTTTCAAACTATTCCAAACAATAGGAACAGAAAGAACAATGACTAATTCATTCTATGAAGCGACAGTTAGTCTGATACCTAAACCACATAAAGAATGAAAAAAGAAAGAGAACTTCAGATGAATTTCGTTTATGAATATTGATGCAAAAATACTCAATAAAATTTTCACAAACTGACTCTAAGAACACATCAAAATGATCATCCACCATAATCACGCAGGCTTCATCCCACAGATTTGGGGATGGTTCAATATACATAAATCCATCAACATAATCCACTATATAAACAGACACAATGGAAAAAAATAACATGTTCGTCTCATTAAATGCTGAAAATACTTTGAAAAATACAACACCTGTTCATGTTAAAATTCTTGGATAAGGAATTCAAGGCACATACCTAAACATAATAAAAGCAATATACATCAAACCAACAGCCATCATCAAATTAAATGGAGAGAAACTTGAAGCAAACTCACTAAAATCAGGGACAAGACAAGTCATTCACTCTTTCTGTATCTATTCAATGTCAGACTTGAAGTTCTAGCTAGAGCAATTAGACAACAATAGGAGGTCAAAGGGATACAAATTAGAAAGGAAGAAGTCAAGTTATCACTATTTGGGGATGATATAATAATATGTATATTAGTGACCACAAAAATTCTACCAGAGAACTGCTATACCTGATAAACAACTTTAGCAAAGTGTCTGGATATAAAATTAACCCAAACAAATCAGTAGCCTTCCTCTACACAAAGGACAAATGTGCTGAGAAAGAAATTAGGGAAACAATGTACTTCAGAGTATTCACAAATAATATAAAATACCTTGGTGTGAATCTAACCAAGCAAGTGGAAGATCTGTGTGACAAGAACTTCAAATCTTTGAAGAAGGAAATTGAAGAAGACCTCAGAAGATGGAAAGATCTCCCATGCTCACAGATAAGTAAGATTAAACATAGTAAAAATAGCCATCTTACCACAAGCAATCTACAGATTCAATGCAATCCCCATCAAAATCCCAACTCAATTCTTAACAGAAAGAGAAAGAGCAATTCTCAACTTCATATGGAATAATAAAAAAAAAATCCCAGGATAGCAAAAACAATTCTCAACAATAAAAGAACTTCTGGGTAAATTACCATCCCTGACCAAATGCTGTACTACAGAGCAATAGTGATAAAAACTGCAAGGTATTGATACAACAAAGACAGACAGATCTATGAATGAAATATAATTGAATACCCAGCAATAAACCTACCCTCCTATGTTAACTTGATCTTTGATAAAGAAGCCAAAGAAGTGGATAAAATAAAGCATTTTCAACAAATGGTGCTGGTCTAACTGGAAGTCTGCATGTAGAAAAATATAAAATCATCCATTTTTTCTCCTTATACAAAGCTCAAGTCCAAGTGGATTAAAGATCTCAACATTAGACCAGATACACTAAATCTAATAGACAAAGTGGGAAATAGCTTGGGAACACATTGGCACAGGGGAAAATCTCCTGAGCACATAACCAATGACTCATGCTCTAAGATCAACAATTGACAAATCGGATCCTGTGAAACTGAAAAACTTCTTTAAGGCAAAGGATACTGTCAATAGGACGAAATGATAACTTACAGATTGGAATAAGATCTTTACTAACCCTACATTTAATAGAGGACTAGTATCCAAAATATAAAAATAATTCAAGGAATTAGACTCCGTAAAACCAAATAACCCAATTCATAATTCTAATAGTCTCTCCTCAGCACCTGATCAAGATAGATGCAGATACTCACAGCCAACCATTGGACTGAGCCCAGGGACCCCAATGAAAGAGTTAGGGGAAGGACTGAAGGAGCTGAAGGGGACTGCAAGTCCATAGGAAGAACAACAGTGTCAACTAACTAGACCCCTCAAAGCTCCCAGAGATTAAGCCACCAACCAAAGAGCATACAGGGGCTGGTTCATGGCTCCTGCTACATATGTAGTAGAGGACTGCCTTATCTGGCATCAGTGGGAGGGGATGTGTTTGGTCCTGTGTAGGATTGATGCCCCAGAGAAGGGGGATGTTAGAGGCATGAGGTGGGTTGGGGAGCACCCTTTAGACGCAAATGAGAAGGGGGATGGGGTGGAGGATTCATGGAGGGGAGACTGGCAAGGGAGACAACATTTGAAATATAATTAAATAAAACAATTAAGAAAATAAAATAATAAAAATTAAAAAATAAAAAAGTAAGAGTTACACCATTATTGGGAAACTGTCACTTATGTTTTTATTCATTAAAATAAATATTTCCAAAACATAGAACATTATTTTTAGCTAAAACTTAATATTTATGTGATCAAAAATAGTGAGAGATGTTTTAAAATGAGATAATTAAAATGTTTATCTACAATCATACTCACAGAATCATTTAAATAAAATATTCTCTAAAACTGTTCTTGCAAATATTGTCCTCAAAGCATAACAAACATTATTATCTTCATTAATGACTACTTGCAAGATCTTACAAGAAGCCCTCAGGATTGGATCTGTTAACATTCCAACATAGAAAGAATGGGTGGAGCCATTAGCTCTTCACCTGAAATTTCTGTTCCCTCTTGCTGCCTCACCATGACAGCTGTGTGTAATTTTACCTCAGCTGCAAGTGATTTCAGGAGATGCTAGGAGTACATAAAGTGTGGAAGAATTACTGAACCAGAACTCTCTGCAGTGTGAGAAAGTTGCTGCCCATGCTAGGGTGAAACATTTTCGTGGTGCCTGCTTTGGGATCTCATATGCTCCAGTAACGCTCAACCTGATTCATTCACTGTAGCCAATTTGGGAATAAAATCAGTACATTCTTTGGTCTGTTGTGAGTGTTGACCCTGGGGTAAGTAGACTTCCTTTATATCTCCCAAAGAAAATTCCAAACAACAGATTTGGGTAAATTTAAAGTGATACGAGAAAATGTTTTAAATAATTTAAATTTTTATAAATAAAATAGATGAATAAATTTCCATTTTCACATTTGATCTACTAATTATTTGTCTTAATTTTGATTCATTAACCCATGATAAGTTATCTTCAATAATTCTGAACTATCATTCCTTAATTAGCTCCTTATTATTTATATAATAAAGATAAACTCAAAATGTTATAGTACATGAGAAATCTAATATTAGCTATTGACTATATAGGTTGAAACTGATCTCCAAAATTTCAGAGTACTACAGCAAAACTGTAAGTTAATAATTGTTACACAATTACTAAAACCATAGCTTTGTTTCAGAAAGATTGAACTTGATTTATGAAAATGAGATAGTACAGTGATTAATCCAGAGCCATTGCCATTTTTAGAGTCCCTATCACACAGTCCTCCATATTTTTGATACCATAGATGCAAAGAATAACATGTAATGTAACCAGGAACATTACAGTTGTATCTTAATAGCTATGTTTCCTGATGGTCAAAATGCTCCCTTGTGGAAAAACAAACACACAAAAAGCAACAATAACATCAAAAAGCTTGAAGATTCAGGTTGTTCTCAATCTAAGACAATTACATACCAGGAGACTTTACCATTTGTCATATTTGAAAAAAAGCCCCATCTTCATTTTAACAGTATTTGTACTGTGGCTTTTGACCCTTTTGAGTCCTCTATGATTTGAGAACTAAAACAAGTCACTTTAACTCTTAAATATGGTACTCTTGGTTTTGTGCTCCATAGAAGAATGTGATCAAGTAAAGTTTGTGTGCATTGTTTATTTTTTATTCTGAGGAACACATGAAATCAAATTCTGTCTTCAATAACTTAGTTGTAATTTTAAAAAATATTTGGATATTTTAATTATATTTCAATATATAAAATAAAACATTACTTGAATTTTAATTTTCTTTGTCCTTTTAACAGCCACTTGACATTGGCTCAATCATTTGCTAGCTGTCATAAGTAACAATTAAGCATTATCCCTACCATAATGTAAAAATGAGAATTCTGATTTATAAATATCATCTTTTAAAAGGCTCATAAGTTTATTAAATGTGTGTGTATGTGTGTGTGAGTGTGTGTGTGTGTGTGTGTCTGTGTGTGTGTGTGCATGTATTGGGTAAGCAATGCACCAACCAGTTACAAGAAATAAAGGTGACATTTCAGTCAATGTCTTGGTCTAAACCTGATTTTATAGGATTCATTGGAACTTAAATTATACCATAAAGGTGGGTTTGTTTTGTTTTTCTAGGCAAGACAGCAATACTTGCATAATATCACACTATATGGGCACTGACTATGGGCTTATCTATGAAAACATAAATTATCAGTCACATTAAACTTTAAGCAGCTCTAGTGTTCTAACTAACATTTTCTAAGGGTAGTGGTACCCACAAGCATGTGGAAGATGGAGAATAGTAGCTGGAGTAAACTGGACCATAGGGAATTTTCTAATATTACCTTTGTCTTTCCTTTTCACCTTATGCAATCATTGCTAAAATAGTAATTTTTATTCTATAATGATGATGATAATGTTATGAATGAAATATTTAGTTTTATCTAATAGTTATTAGTTAATAAACAAATGGTCAGTTATTAGGATTATTCTTGGTATATAGTCAGTTTGCATTTTACTGGGCTTGTAAAATTTTTCATACAAATATATAAAATATTATGGCCATGTTTCCCCAGTTAATATAATTTTTGGCTCATCAAATTTCCTAGCATGAATTTACATTAAGCAGAAATAATTTTTATTTAATCAATTTTTTAATAACTAAACAGCATAAACTTAATGACTTCAGACAAATCTCATGCATTATTTTACATATCTGTAAGTCAAAATTGCAGCATGAGAGTGCTGAGTTTTTTCCAGGTCCCACAAGATGTTAGGTTGGCAACTATGCCTGACTAGAGCATAATTCCTAACTAGAATACAGAATCAAACCCTGGAAACTGGTGGCCATAGTGGCTCATACCTGTGACATAGGGGTAGCTGAAAGAGACCGACACTAGTTTGATGTCAGAGACCCTGTCTCAAACAACTAAAACAACAAAAGAAATAGCATTGCTAAAATGTGTTTGCTGAGATCAAGGGATTTTTCCCATGTGTTTATCTGTATGACTACAATTACACTAAAATTTTTGAACAAGTCCCAAATACTAACAGTCCTCTAACAGAGATACCTCCTCTCTTTCCACCAATGCTTATTGTATAACAAAGATCAATTATGTTCTATAGTTCTATCATTCTATCCTCTTGAGACTGTTGTAAAACATGGAATCATAAGAGTATAGGAACTTTTGAAAACGAGTTTGTTTGTACTCAAGAGGATGGCCTTGAGCTCCATACAAGTTGGTTGTACATCAAGAGTTTCTCTCTTCTTATCCTGTGGTATGAATGTCCCAGATTTTACTGCAATATTTGTCTGCATGTACCAATATTTTGTCTCTTCTTATCTCATGGCATGAATGTCCTACAGTTTGCTAAAACATTTGCCCATTGTTGAAATATCTTGCTAGTTTCTACATTGGGACTTCTGCAAACAAAGTTTCCATGAACAATTACGTAGAGGATTTTTTTTTTTTTTTTTGTAGATATAAGGTCTCATTTTCTGGGCTAAGTATACAGAACTGCATCTGCTATGCTCCTTGGTGAGTTGAAGTTTGAATTTTGTTTAATCATTTTAAAATTTCCAACTATTTGGAAGTTACTGAACAATATTATATTTATGACAACATTTATCAGTAATCTAATTTCTTTGTATAGTTTTTGACTATTTGGCATTTTAACTTTATTATTTATTTTATATTTAATGTTTATGCTGTGGCATTTCATAATTGTTTTTCATTATCAATTGCCTGGCATTTAATGAAGTTGAGTTTCTTCCCATGTGTGTATTTATTTGCTGGCTATATATCGTCTTCAGTGAAATGTCACTGTTGGCGTTTGCCTATTTTGCCATGAGGTGGGGGGAGGTTAGTAAAGCTTGGCCTAGAATGTATATAATAGCTTTTGCTAAGCACTCACAGCCAGTGAGCTACACTCTACTTTAATTTTGCTGTTTTACCTCTTCCATTTTAAGGGTTTTTCTAAACATGGTTTAGAAACATCTTTGCAAAACCAGTTGATTTTATTTTCTGTTGAAAAGACTAAGCAACAATTTGTTTCTAATTTTAATAAAGCCTTTGTTAACAATTATATGGGTTATGTTTATAGTATATGTCTAATAACTCTTTGTCAAATCAAAGGTCCTCAAAGTATTCTCCTATATTGTCTTGGAAAAACTTTGTAATTTAATATTTTACATGGAAATCTACTCTGTTAAAATTTAATTATATAAAGGATGTGAGGGTTAAGTTACAATTTTCTTTTTTTTTTCTCTAATGAATTTCAATACTGATTTGTTGTAAAAATCCACCTCTCTCAATTGATAATGCTATGTTTTCTTACTTTTTCAATGATTTTATTAGTACTGATTATAATTTTCCATTGTTAATTCTTTGAAACTTTCATACATGAATATAACTATTGACCATTTCTACCTTTCATTCTCCATCTCCAACTTTCCCCAGGAAACTCCCATATCTCCCTTCCAACTGCATTCCATCATTTTAAAAAATATCTATTTTTCTTTTTTTTTTATTACATTTTCTTTTTTTGTGATTTTTTTTCTTTTTTTTTTATTGGATGATTTATTTACATTTCCTATGTTGTCCCCTTACCCCATCCCCCACCACCCCCTCGGAACCCCTAATCCCCTCGCCCCTATTTTTCAATCCACTGACTCCAAGTAGTGATGTTTATATGGGTGTGAGACCATCTATTAGAGTATAGGGAATCTATCAATGGCCATGTCTGGAAAAAAAAAAAGACTTTCCTTCCCTTGAATCCATCATTTGGCAACCTCTCCAGCTAGGGTGGAGTGATAGGAGGCCTTCCACCATCCATGTGTCCACGCTGGAATTTTTTTTTTGGTTTTTTTTTTTGAGACAGGGTTTCTCTGTGTAGCCCTGGCTGTCCTGGAACTCACTCTGTAGACCAGGCTAGTCTCAAACTCTCGAACTCAGAAATCCACCTGCCTCTGCCTCCCAAGTACTGGGATTAAAGGCGAGTGCCACCACCACCTGGCCACACTGGAATTTTTATTGGTTACTATTTTGTAAGTCTTGTGTAAGTAATCAAATCTTCTGTGAGAAGGCATGTGCAAAAGGCAGGTCATGTAAAAATAACATTTTACAGCTTTCCTCCTATCCTGTAATATGTTTCTCAAATATTCTTATCCATACTTTATAGAGGCATATCTATGGTGTCCTCTAATTTTTTATATTCATGTTTGGGTTTCTGTTTAGTTACCATTTTCTCTCTTCATGTTCACTTTCTCCATCCCCCTCCATCCCTTCTTCCCCCATTCCTCCATCCCTCTCTGGCAGACCCTAGGTCTTAATGTGTATCAAAGCCATTTGCCTGTCTATCTATCTGTGTATATATCTGTGGGAATGTTAAAGGATGAATATGAGTGTGGTGAGAAGAAATATTGAAGGAGAAGGGGGAGAAAAATTGAATACATGTACATGAAAACTGGAGGGAGACTACTGTGAAGGTAGGAGTGTACAAATGGGGCAAGAAGGATAAAGTATTAGATAAGGAGAAGAAGGTCAATAAAACCAGGCTTGAATTTCACCATGTCGTGCAGGCCGTAATCGAATTTGAGATCATCATTCTTTTGTCTTTATGTCTTGCAATCCCAGGTATGTACCAACATGCACTACTACAAGATTGTTATTTTATATTCTTAATGAGGTGATCATTTCATCATCACATACTTCTTTATTAATATTTATTGACATGCATCTGTCTATGTAGATTGCCTGGTGTTAATATAACTAAGCAATTTTTCATTGAAATAGCATATTTCTTTTTTTTGTTGGTGCTATAAAAATCATCATAAATATTAGAAGCAAATATATTATTATTTTGCAATATGCAGAAGTGAGATTTTGTATAGGAATCTCTGCGTATTTAAATGATGGTAGCAGTACAGCTGCATATCATAGTGAATTATATGAATAAGAATCTGCTTTCCAACTCTTCTAGATTGTTTGCTGAACTAAATTTCTTGAGGTTGGTGGAGAAAGATAATTTCCTTTCCGGTCATCAAACAGGTAAGACCTTAAGCTCCTTATATTTTTTCTATCTTAGAAGAGAAGAAAACATATGGTAATTTGACAGATCTACCCTTATGAGTATTAGAAACCAGGAAGAAATAGCACCAGATGAGACAAATATATAACTTTGTCCCCAAAGATAGAAGAAGGCTTTGTCAGAGAGGTATGGGCCTTGCTCAATATGAGGGGTTAGACCAGTGGCCAAGAGAAGGAGAAAAAAACAGTGTCAAGCAGAAACTTTGAGTGAAAGCTAATGGATGCCCCAGTTTTGACTAGATACAACAAAATGTGACTCTAGTAATGTGTTTGAGAATCCTTTTTGTTTCTTTGTGTCATATCTTAAAAGGTGACCAGCATCTATTCCCATCTGCTGCCAAGGGAAGATACTCTGATCTATGAATATAGTAGGATATCATTAGGAATAATTCTATTATTACTTTTTTAGATCAGTAGTTTTTGTTTACTTTAACCCTGGGTCCCTTGGTATCTAGTCTCTGGTTCTTAGCTACCCAAGTAGTGTCTAGAATGGGTTTCTTCTTGAAGAATGGGCCTTATGTCAAATTATACATGTTGGCTACTCTCACAAGTTCTATCCTAGCATATTTTGCAGGTAGTACAGATTATAGGTCAAAGGCTTTGTGCTGGGTTAATGTTTATGTTTCTCTTTTGGTAGCCTGCAAAGTACCTTCCTACACTAAAAAGACTAGAATGTAAGGGTAAAAGCTCCATGTACATACCAAGTCAACATCTCCATGTTCAATGAGTTGTATGTCCATTGTCCTCCACAATGGGACCCCATTGTCAGATTTCAGAGAGCAACCCTGTGTCTTAGCAAAAGCCTGATTGTTTGGGGATATCCATGGGACCCTATGCCAAACAAATCGATTGAATTTAACACAGTCCTATTAGTGAAAGCCTCATTTGGTGACAAGAGATGGGCTGTTGTGACTTTGTAACCTCTATTATTAAGAGACCACATTAGGATCACCTTCATAAATTTTGAAAAGTTTTTACTGCAGTAGATTCTCATATCACCTTTAAAATGCTCCTTAATTCAAGTTCTTTATCCAAATTCTCTTCTACTACCCTATCTCCGCAATCCCTTCCCAACTGATCTTTCCATTTCTATCTCCACCTACCCGAAGTCTGCAACTAAAATCTATTGTATTTTCCCCTCCCAGGGAGATCCATGTGTCTCCCCCATACCCTTTCTCCTTACCTGATTCTACCCATTGTAGCGTGGTTATTATTTGCTTAACTTCAATTATACACTTATATGTGGATACATGCCATATTTATCTTTCTGGATCCTAGTTACCTCACTCACTTGGTTACCTACAAGTTTCATGATGCCATTTTTTAACCACTAAGTAATAAATGCTTCATTGTATAAATTTACCACACTTTTGTTTGCTTTATTTTACTTTCTTTTCCCCTTTTTTATTCTTCTCTCATATATTACATCCAGACTACAGTTTCCCCTCCCTATCCTTTCCCCAGTCTCTCCCTCCCACCCCAGCAATTCCCCCGATCCATGTCCCCTCCAACTACCTTCAAAAGGCAAGCAGAATTCCCAGGGACATCAATTAAATACATCATAACAAGCTGCAGTAAGACCAGGCACATATTCCAACATCAAGGCTGAACAAGCCAACCAAGTAGGAGGAAAGGCATTCTGAAGGCAAGCAAAAGAGTCAGAGACAGCCCCTTTCTCCTATTGTTACAAATCTTCTAAGAACACTAACCTGCACAACAATAACAATATATGCAGAGAGCTTTGATCAGACCCATACAGGTTCTCTCATCTCAGTGAGCTTGCTTGAATCTCAGTTGATTTGGTGCATCATGTTTTTGTAGTATTCTTGACCTCTCTGGCTTCCCTAGTCCCTCCTCTCCCTTCTCCATAGGACTCCCTGAGCTCCACTTAGTACTTGGCTGTGGGACTCTGCATCTGCTCCTATGGAGTTAATTTACACAATAAAGTATTGTGTAATTTTCCTTTATTCATTCTTCTGTTTTGGGACATCTGGGTTGTTCCCAGTTTCTGAGTATTATGAATGAGCCCACAGTGAACATGGTTGAGCAAGACTCCTTGTGGTTGGATGCATTTGGTTTATGCCCAAGACTAGTATAGCTGTGGCTTGAGGTAGATCTGAGGATCTGAGGAACACTCTGAGGAACCACTACATTCATTTCCATAGTAGTTGTACACATATGTTGTTGTCCACCAGCAATGGAGAAATGTTCCCTTTGATCAACATCCTCACCTCCATGAGCTGTCACTTGTTATTGATCTTTGCCATTCTGAAATGTATAAGATGGAATCTCAAAATAATCTTGATTGACATTTCCCTAATGGCTAAGGGTGTTGAACATTTCTTTAAATATTTCTCAACCATTTGAGATTCCTCTATTCTAAGTTCTCTGTACACTTCTATACCCAATTTTTAATACTTTGCATAATGGATCTTTATTAGGTGTGGAGTTGGTAAAAAGCTTTTTACCAATCTGTAGACTGCCACTTTGCCTGGATGATGTCCTTTACCTTACAGAAGCTTTGCAGTTTCATGAATAGTGTTTATTAACTGCTGATCTTAGTGCCTGCAGTTCAGAAAGTCATCTCTTAACTGTACATTATGCAGCAAGAATCTAAATGGAAAGTACCCATTAAATACCTTCCCTCAGAGCTCAGGGAATACCAGGAAAGAAGAACAGAAATATGTAAGAACCACATGGGATGGAGGACACTAGGAGAATAAGCCTCCCTGAAAGAATTAAGCAAGGCACATATGAACTCAGAGACTAAAGCAGCCAACATATGGCCTACATGGGTCTGTACCAAGTCCTTTGTATATATATTATTATAGCTGTTAGCTTAGTCGTTTTTCTGGGACTCCTGAGTATGAGAATAAGTAGGTCTCTAACTATTATGCCTTCTCTGGGGACTGTTTTTTTCCTGTTGGGATGCCATGTAAAACTTTGATATGATTGTTTTTGTTTCAGCTTATTATATTTTATTTTGATATGTTTGGTTGCTGTTTCTTAGAGACCCTCATTTTTCTAATGGGAGACAGAAGTCTAGAGGTAAGGGGAGGGGAGGTGGGAAAGAATTGAAAGGAGTAGAGAGAGGGGAAACTGTAACCATGAAATATCATATTAAAAATGAATCTAATTTCAATAAAATAAATAAAAATGATGATCAGAAAATATGCAATCACTGCTCAACAAAGGCATTAGAAATTACATGGGTCCAAGGTAAAGACATGTAGTGCAGACTGAAGATCCAAAAGTAGGCCCAGACAGAGAAGTACCTACAGAACTGTTGGTACCAAGTACCATATGACAAGAGATAGTTCTTAAAGCATCCACAGAGGTGTTGCTATTGTATATCATATACCAGAGATGGTGTTTAAAGGCCATCCCACTTTATTTTCTCTTTGAAAGTCAATGAAGTTGAAATCTTTGGTCAGAGGTTTCAACTTCAGGGCAATGTGGTTATAATTATTGAAAACTGCTAATAGTCAACATGATCCAAAATGTTTTTTTGTTTTGTTTTTGTTGTTGATACTTCAACTGTAATTTTATTTTCTTTTGTGATAATAAACTGGGAGTTTAAATTGTTCCCAAAACCATAAAAACAAAATAAAATATACACAGAAGAAGCTTATATATTGGTGTGGGGAGTGTAGGGACAGGGAATCTTGGAACTTATGCAGATTGTAATAGCACAGACTGAGGTGACAGGAGCCAGATAGTGGGATCTGGGTCCTACTTGCCACTATGATAATGTGAGACAAGAAAACTCAACTGGACAGTGGAGGGGAATATGGACTTCTTAAAGACAATGGTGGGGGGGGCACCTTGAGTCCCTTTAAATGCAAGGGTCAGGAGTTTGTTTCAGAAGATGACCCTAAATATTAACAAACCAATCCTCTACAGACTACAGAAAAGAGTTTATCAAGCCAACTGTAATCCCATTATGGCAAGATTGTAGATCTGTAGATTTTAAGCTCATAATGTCTCAGTTCCTATAAATTAGTTCCTGCTGCCTGCATAAAAAATTAGTAAACATTTGGTGACTAGCCAGGCAGTGGTGGAGCACATCTTTAATTTTAGCACTTGAGAGGCAGAGGCAGGCAGGTTTTTGTGAGCTTGAGGCCATTCTGGTATACAGACAGAACAAGTTTCAGAACATCCAAGGTTACACAGAAAAACCCTGTCTTGAAAAAGAAAATAAAACAAAAATAATTAAATAAAATTGATGACTGAAACCACGTGGATGTATTCCCCTCAGAGTTCCAGAAGTTAGATATCAAAAAATAAATAAAGCCTGTGGGCTGGGGCAGACACAGAGTTGGTCTGCTCCTGTCCTGTGGAGATACTGACTCCTGAGTCATCCTAGAGGAGCCACTGCACTCAGAGCAGCTGACACAGAGTTGATCTGCTCCTGTACTGTGGAGATACTGACCCCTGAGTCATCCTAGAGGAGCCACTGCACTAAGAGCAGCAGACACCAAGGTGGTTTGCACTTGGGAGACATCGTATCCTCAGCCATCCTAAAGGATCCACTGCACCCAGAGGAGGAGGATTTCCAGATCCAAGAGGTAGCCTGAGTCCCAGGAGTTCTTCCCCCCAGGAGATTAAGATCATAAGACTACAGAGACATCTGGACTCTGAGGAGCTCTGCAACAAGCAAGATAACTGGAAATACAGACTCCAGCCTTACACAGTGAGGGCAGGCAACACTAGAGTTAACCAGAAGGCGAAAGGCAAGCACAAGAACATAAGCAACAGAAACCAAAGTTTCTTGGCATCATCAGTACCCAGTTCTCCCAATATAGCAAGCCCTGAACACCCCATCACACCTGAAAAGCAGGATTCAGAATTAAAATCACTTCTCATGATGATGATAGAGGATTATAAGAAGGAATTAAGTAACTCCCTTAAAGAAATACAGGAGAGTACAAGTAAACAGGTAGAAGCCCTTAAAGAGGAATCACAGAAATCCCTTAAGGATATGCAAGAAAACACAAAGAAGGAATTAAACAAAAACATTCAGGATCTGAAAATGGAAATAGAAACAATAAAGAAAGCTCAAAGGGAGACAACCATGGAAATAGAAAACTTAAGAGAGATAAGGAGTCATAGATGCAAGCATCACCAACCGAATACAAGAGATAGAAGAGAGAATCTCAAATGCAGAAGATACGGTAGAAAATATTGACACAGTTGTCAAAGAAAATGCAAAATGCAAAAAATTCCTAACTCAAAACATCCAGGAAATCCAGGACACAATGAGAAGACCAAATCTAAGGATAATAGGTATAGATGAGAATGAAGATTCCCAAATTAAAGGGACAGTAAATATCTTCAACAAAATTATTGAGGAAAACTTCCCTAACCTAAAGAACAAGATGCCCATAAACATACAAGAAGCCTACAGAACACCAAATAGAATAGACCAGAAAAGAAATACCTCCCATCACATAATAATCAAAACATCAGATGCACAAAACAAAGAAAAAATACTAAAAGCAGTAAGGGAAAAAGGTCAAGTAACATAAAAAGGCAGACCTATAAGAATTACACCAGACTTCTCACCAGAGACTATAAAAGCCAGAAGAGCCTGGACTGACATCATACAGACCCTAAGAGAACACAACTGCCAGCCCAGATTACTATACCCAGCAAAACTCTTAATCACTATAGATGGTGAAGCCAAGATATTCCATGACAAAACCAAATTTGCATAATATCTTCCCACAAACCCAGCACTTCAAATGATAACTGATGGAAAATGCCAACACAAGGAGGGAAACTACAACCTAGAAAAAGCAAGGAAGTAATCTTCCAACAACCCCAAAAGAAGATAACTATACAAACATAACTTTACCTCTAATAACAAAAATAACAGGAAGCCACAATAATTTTCCTTAATATCTCTTAACATCAATGGTCTCAATTCCCCAATAAAACGACGGAGACTATCAGACTGGATACACAAACAAGACCCAGAATTTTGCTGCATACAAGAAACGCACCTCAGTGACAAAGACAGACACTACCTCAGAATAAAAGGGTGGAAAACAATTTTCCAAGCCAATGGTCCCAAGAAACAAGCTGGAGTAGCCATTCTAATATCAAATAAAATTGACTTTCATCCAAAATTAATCAAAAAAGATAAGGAAGGACACTTCATACTCATCAAAGGAAAAATCTACCAAGGTGAACTCTCAATTCTGAACATCTATGCTCCAAATGCAAGGGCACCTACATACATAAAAGAAACTTTACTAAAGCTCAAAACACACATTACACCTCATACAATAATAGTGGGGGATTTCAACACCCCACTCTCAGCAATGGACAGATCATGGAAACAGAAACTAAACCGAGACACTTTGACATTAACAGAAGTTATGAACCAAATGGACTTAACAGACATCTGTAGAACATTTCATCCTAAAAGAAAAGAATATAACTTTTTCTCAGCACCTCATGGTACCTTCTCCAAAATAGACCATATAATTGGTCACAAAACAACCCTCTACAGATACAAAAAGATTGAAATAATCCCTTGCATCTTATCAGATCACCACGGACTAAGACTGGTCTTTAATAATGACAAAACCAATGGAAAACCCATGTGCACATGGAAACTGAACAACTCTCTACTCAATGATGACTTGCTTAAGGAAGAAATAAAGAAAGAAATTAAAGACTTTTTAGAATTCAATGAAAATGAGGACACATCATACCAAAACTTGTGGGACTCCATGAAGGCAGTGATAAGAGGAAAATTCATAGATCTAAGTGCCTACAAAAAGAAACTGGAAAGAGCACACACTAACAAGTTGACTGCACAACTAAAAGCTCTAGAACAAAAAGAAGCAAATACACCCAGGAGGAGTAGAAGGCAGGAAATAATCAAATTCAGGGCTGAAATCAACCAAATAGAAACAGAAAGAACAATACAAAATATCAATAAAACCAGGAGCTGGTTCTTTGAGAAAATCAACAAGATAGATAAACCGTTAGCCAGATTAACCAGAGAGCACAGAGAGAGTATCCAAATTAATAAAATCAGAACTGAAAAGGGAGACATAACAACAGAAACTGAAGAAATTCAAAAAATCATCAGATCCTACTACAAAGGCCTATACTCAACAAAACTGGAAAACCTGGATGAAATGGACAATTTCCTAGACAGATACCAGGTCCCAAAGTTAAACCAGGAGCAGATAAACCATCTAAATAGTCCCATAACCCCTAGGGAAATAGCAGCAGTCATTAAAAGTCTCCCCACTAAAAAAAGCCCAGGACCAGATGGTTTTAGTGCTGAATTTTATCAGACCTTCAAGGAAGACCTAATACCAATTCTCTTCAAACTATTCCACAAAATAGAAACAGAAGGAACACTATCCAATTTGTTCTATGAAGCCACAATTACACTCATACCCAAACCCCACAAAGACACGACAAAGAAAGAGAACTTCAGACCAATCTCCCTTATGAACATTGATGCAAAAATACTCAATAAAATTCTAGCAAAACGAATCCAAGAACACATCAAAACAATCATCCATCATGATCAAGTAGGTTTTATCCCAGGAATGCAGGGATGGTTCAATATTCGGAAATCCATCAATGTAAACCACTATATAAACAAACTCAAAGAAAAAAACCACATGATCATCTCACTAGATGCTGAGAAAGCATTTGACAAAATTCAACATTCCTTCATGATAAAAGTCTTGGAAAAATCAGGAATTCAAGGCCCATACCTAAACATAGTAAAAGCAATTTACAGCAAACCAGTAGCCAATATCAAGCTAAATGGAAAGAAATAGAAGCAATCCCACTAAGATCAGGGACTAGACAAGGCTGCCCACTCTCCCCCTCCCTATTCAATATAGTACTGGAAGTCCTAGCCAGAGCAATTAGACAACAAAAAGAAGTCAAAGGGATACAAATAGGAAAGGAAGAAGTCAAAATCTCACTATTTGCAGATGATATGATAGTATACTTAAGTGACCCCCAAACTTCCACAAGAGAACTCCTAAACCTGATAAACAACTTCAGCAAAGTGGCTGGTTATAAAATCAACTCAAACAAATCAGTAGCCTTCCTCTACATGAAAGATAAACAGACTGAAAAAGAAATTAGGGAAATGACACCCTTCACAATAGTTGCAAATAATATGAAATACCTTGGTGTGAATCTAACCAAGCAAGTGAAAGACCTGTATGATAACAACTTCAAGTCCCTGAAGAAAGAAATCGAAGAAGATCTCAGAAGATGGAAAGATCTCCCATGCTCATGGATTGGCAAGATTAATATAATAAAAATGGTCATCTTGCCAAAAGCAATCTACAGATTCAATGCAATCCCCATTAAAATCCCAACTCAATTCTTCACAGAGTTAGAAAAGGAAATTCTCAAATTCATATGGACTAACAAAAAACCCAGGATAGCGAAAACTATTCTCAACAATAAAGGAACTTCTGGAGGAATCACCATCCCTGACCTCAAGCTGTACTACAGAGCAATAGTGATAAAAACTACCTGGTATTGGTACAGAGACAGGCAGGAAGATCAATGGAATAGAATTGAAGACCCAGAAATGAACCCACACTCCTATGGTCACTTGATCTTTGACAAAGGAGCTAAAACTGTCCAGTGGAAAAAGGACAGCATTTTCAACAAATGGTGCTGGTTCAACTGGAGGACAACATGGAGAAGAATGAAAATTGATCCATTCTTATCTCCTTGTACAAAGCTCAAGTCTAAGTGGATAAAGGACCTCCACATAAAACCAGATACACTAAAACTAATAGAAGAGAAGGTGGGGAAGACCCTCGAATACTTGGGCACAAGGGAAAAGTTCCTGAACAGAACACCAATGGCATATGATCTAAGATCAAGAATTGACAAATGGGACTTCATAAAATTGCAAAGTTTCTGTAAGGCAAAGGACACTGTCAATAGGACAAAAAGACAACCAACAAATTGGGAAAAGATCTTTACCAATCCTACATCTGATAGAGGGCTAATATCCAATATATACAAAGAACTCAAGACATTAGACTCCAGACAACCAAATAACCCTATTAAAAAATGGGGTATAGAGCTTAACAAAGAATTCTCAACGGAAGAAACTCGAATGGCTGAGAAGCACCTAAAGAAATGTTCAGTGTCCTTAGTCATCAGGGAAATGCAAATCAAAACAACCCTGAGATTCCATCTCACACCAGTCAGAATGGCTAAGATTAAAAACTCAGGTGATAGTAGATGCTGGCGAGGGTGTGGAGAAAGAGGAACACTCCTCCATTGTTGGTGGGACTGCAAGATGGTGCAACCACTTTGGAAATCAGTCTGGCGGTTCCTCAGAAAATTGGACATAGCATTACCTGAGGATCCAGCTATACCACTCCTAGGCATATACCCAGAAGATGCTCGAACATATAACAAGGACATATGCTCAACTATGTTCATAGCAGCCTTATTTATAATAGCCAGGAGCTGGAAAGAACCCAGATCTCCTTCAACTGAGGAATGGATTAAAAAACTGTGGTATATTTACACAATGGAGTATTACTCAGCTATTAAAAACAATGAATTCGAGAGTTTCCTAGGTAAATGGATGGAACTAGAAATTATCATCCTGAGTGAAGTAAGCCAATCACAAAAGAACACACATGATATTCACTCACTGATTATTGGATATTAGCCCAGAACCTTGAAATGCCCAAGATGCAACTCACAGGCCACATGAAGCTCATAAAAAGGAAGACCAAGTAGGGGTGATTCAGTTCTTCTTAGAAGGAGCAACAAAATACTCAAGGGAGCAAATACGGAGACAAAGTGAGGGACAGAAACTGAAGGAGTGGCCATTTGAAGACCTTTCCACCTGAGTATCCATCCCATGTGCAGTCACCAAAGGTAGATGCTGATTTGGAAGTCAGGAAGTGTATGCTGATAAGGGCCTGATATGGATGTCTCCTCAGAGGGCTTCAAGAGTCTGACATATTCAGAGGCAGATGCTCACAACTAGCCATTGAACTAACTGATCATGAGGTTCTCAATGGAGGAGTTAGAGTGAGGACTGAGGAGCTGAAAGGGTTTGTGGCACCATGAGCAGAGCAACAATACCAACCAACCAACCGCAGTTCCCAGGGTCCTAACCACCAGCCTGGGAGCACTTAGGGAGGGATCCAGGGCTTCAGCTGAATATGTAAGTGTGGAGGGCCCTGCTGGACACAGGTGGAAGATGAGATCCTTGACCTCATGAAGGCTGGACGCCCCAGGGGGTGGGAATTTTGAGGGTGGGGAAGTGGGAGTGGGGGGTTAGGTGGGGGTTACATCCACGGAGAAAAAGGAGGAGGGGTAAGGGGATGGGGGATTCCCGGGTTGGTGGGGGATGGGGTAAGGGGACAACATATGAATTGTATATAAAATATCCAATAAAAAAAAAAAAGAATTACCCACTTCACAGGAAGTCGTTGCTGTGGTCTCCCTTAACAATGTGATGAGTACAGCCTGACAAATGGGGAGTTCAGGGATTTTGGAGGCAGCCGAAGCAAAAAGGGACCGAAGAGCTGAGAAAATGGAGATGTAGAGAATGGGAGATAACACAGGCGTGGCTTTTCCAGGGAACTTTCATTTCATACCCTTGAACCCAGAGATGTATATTTTAAGCATCTACATTATTTTTCAAGGGTCAAATGTGATTTTTAAAAAAAACTCTAGAGAGATTTAGACAAAGTCAGCATTAGAGTGGGATTCCATGCTGTGCATGTGGTGGGGGCCTATAGTCTCTGCACTCAGAAGGCTATGCATGTGGTGGGGGTATAGATAGATAGATAGATAGATAGATAGATAGATAGATAGATAGATAGATAGATATAAAATTTTACTATTACTAAAATGAAAACAGGGTGGGGGCAGCAAGGCGGCTCAACCAGTAGAAGGCGCTTGCCACCGAGGTTGACGGAGAGTACTGACCCCACAATGTTGTCCTCTGACCTCACGTGCATGCTGTAGTGTACACGCTCATACATATACATTGTGCACATACACACTGATCATTTTAATATTTTTTCAGTGGGAAAAAACCCGGAAATTTGGAACTGATGAGATGTGTTTGCTTATTTTTAATATAAAGAATTAAATCTTGGCTGAAGGTTTGATATTATAAGATATATTTTCAAAAGATATTTAAGTTTTAATTATTGAGGCGTATATATGTGTGCCTAGGTGGATGTGCACCATGTACATGCAAGTGGCTTCTGAAGCCAGAAGAGGGAATCAGACCTCCTGACACTGAAGTTAGAGGTGATTGTGAGCCACCAAAAATAAAATAAAATAAAATAAAATAAAATAAAATAAAATAAAATAA